>NC_057803.1:412747394-413007080 GCF_018294505.1 Triticum aestivum | reverse complement strand
CAGCTGTACTTGCCGATCTCACAGGAGGAGGAGGAGGGAGACGCCTCTGATTGAAACATTTGTTGGCATAGTGACCCTTCTGTTGGCACTTGTTGCACGTGACCTCTGGAAGCGGACGGTGATACGGAGCACTCGTTCTTGGAGCTTGAGATGAAGTCTTGTTCTGAAAGCCAGGGTTGGGTGGGTGGGAAGATCCACTGCCACCTTTGCTCTTCTGCTGATAAGGCTGACAGAACGGAGGAGGAGGAAGCCAATACTTTTGCTGCTTAGCCACTTGAGTTGAGGAAGAAGGAGTAGCATCTCTGACTCGCTTCTTGGAAGCATCGCACTTCAGTTGAGCAGTCTCTTGCTTCATTGCCATGTTGTAGAACTCATCGTACCTCTTGGGCTCAAAGAGGACAAGAGCTAGCTGGATTTCTTCTCTGAGACCACCCCTGAACTGGTATATCATGCTCTTCTCGTCAGGGACGTCTTGCTTAGCAAAACGGGCGAGCTTCTGAAACATCTTGTTGTACTCGTAAACAAACATAGAGCCTTGATTCAGGTTGAGGAATTCCTCACGCTTGCTTTCAACCACGCTCTGAGGAATATGATGAGCTTTGAAGTCTTGACGGAATTCATCCCAGGTAATCACAGAGCCTCCTCTGGAATCTTTGTACTACTAAAACCATTCTGCGGCTTGGTCTTTGAGTTGGAAGGAAGCAAACTTGACAAAGTCCTCAGGACTGACGTTACTGCACTCAAAATGCTTGAATATGTCCACGAGCCTATCATCAGCGTTTGTTGCCTCAACACAACTGCTGAAGGTCTTTGGCTGGTTAGAAAGGAACTGGTTGAGTGTAGCAAAGTGATTCTGATTGTTGCCTTGGCCCTGGTTCCCTTGGTTGCGCTCTTGAAGAAGTTGCATGATCAGCTGCGTGTTTGCATTGGTAGCGGCCATCACAGCTTGCCATGCCTCCGGAGGTGGAGGTGGCGGTGGCGGATCAGGATTCGGAGTCGTGCGCGTTGGAGGAGCCATCGTGAAGAGGTTGACATCCATTAGCACATTGACAGACAAATATTGAAGTTGAATCAAACGGGTTGAAATTGCAACATAAAGTCTTCACATCCGAACAAAGTGAATGAGTGCATTCCAATTGAAATGGTCACATATCCATAAATTGAGAAGCCACTTAGAATTGAGGTAGAATAATAAAACCAACAAGCTACGGAACAAGAACGAATACTCGGTGAGGTTTACCCAATCCCAAACCAAATATCCGCGGAAGAAGAACTAGAGCTACAAGAATTCCCACCTACGAAACTCCCGAACCTTTCCGGTTATGCAATCAGGTGTTGGGGGTACAGGGGAAGCATAATATCTCACCCAAATCTAGCAAATCCTACATCTAGCTGTATCCATCCTTCAACACATAACCGAGAAAAACTTCGGAAATCGTCTACCTCAACCTTCGCAAATCCTACATGTTATGGCAATACTCCCGAACTCCCGCCCCAGTAATGGGTGGCGTCGAGGTTATCTCACCAACAACTGCATAAAAGAGATTTTCGATGTCAGCAAAACTAAACTCAGGTATTCCAGAACTGCAACGATAAAATTGTGACGACAACACCTCGGAGCTCAACTCCCCGGGACACTGCCACAACCCCTAAATGTCAGGAGGCACCCAGAACAATGTTCTCGTCACAATACCATCGGAATGATCCCAAGATACCCGCGTGATCCTAAAAAAAATTAATGAAATTTGAGAAGAGAAGAGTCAAAACTCTACGTCAGGATGTCTCACCAGAGCGACGAAGGGACTGAGGAGTAAAAAGAAGTCCTAACTCTTCGATATATATAATCCTAAATGACTCAAAACATTTTTCTAGACTCAACATCGCCAGCTATTCGATCAAGCAGGGGGCTCCTAAGGTCGGGGAAGGCTCTGATTACCAACTTGTAATGCCCCGGACACACCTGCCTGTGGTCGTTACTCCTGGCGGGATCTAGACTGGCCCCATAGATTAATACTAGTCTTTTCTGTGCACTTTATCCTCACTCGTGCGCACCCGGGAGCAACTTCCCGGTCGGTCACCCATCCTGACACTACTCCAAGCTGAGCACGCTTAACTTTGGAGTTCTGTCCGAATGGGCTCCCGGAAAAGAAGGAATTCCTTATTGATATGAGTAGTCTATCATCCCTAATAAGCTAGGCTATCACATACACCCCCACTCAGAGGAACCGACGTCCTCGTCGGGCCACAGGAACGTTCCCTCTTGGCACATACGTCTGTGCATCCAGTCCGGTACATGTGCCATGCCGGGTGCCACGACGGGTCACAAACGTCATGAACAACATGACCGCGCACCTGTCCGCAACCATCCGTGTAACCGCGAGGGTCGGCTCTGATACCAACTTGTAACGCCCTCGATGCGGCTATATCTCCTACGTGTCGAAGCACGACTTAGAGGCATAACCGCATTGAAAGCAATGTCGCAAGTAAGGTAATCTTCACAACAACCCATTTAAAAATATAAAAGGGGAAAGGATACATAGTTGTCTTACACTCGCCACGTCACACGAATATATGAATAACATTACAATCATCCAATACACTCATGGTCTGACTACGGTACCAAAATAAAAAAGATCAACCCCAACATGCGACATGGTCCCCGATCGCCCCAACTGGGCACCTCTACTGATCATCTAGGAAAGACACCTAGTAACGATGAGAGTCTTCATCGAACTCCCACTTGAGCTCAAGCGCATCGCCTGGAGCGGTATCATCGGTCCCTGCATCCGGTTTGGAAGTAATCTGTGAGTCACGGGGACTCAGCAATCTCGCACCCTCGCGATCAAGACTATTTAAGCTTATAGGTAAGGCAAGGTAATATGTGGAGCTGCAGCAAGCGACTAGCATATATGGTGGCTAACCTGTTCGCAGAAGAGAGTGAGAAGAGAAGGCAAAGCACGAACGAAGAACTATGATCAAGAAGTGATCCTATAACAACCTACGTCAAGCATTACTCCAACACCGTGTTCACTTCCCGGACTCCGTCGAGAAGAGACCATCACGGTTACACACATGGTTGATTCATTTTAATTAAGTTAAGTTTCATGTTATCTACAACCGGACTTAACAAATTCCCATCTGCCCATAACCGCGGGCACGGCTTTCGGAAGTTCAAATCCCTGTAGGGGAGTCCCAACTTAGCCCATCACAAGCTCTCATGGTCAATGAAGGATATTCCTTCTCCCGAGACATTCCAATCAGACTCGGCATCCCGGTTCTACAAGACATCCTCGACAATGGTAAAACAAGTCCAGCAACACCGCCCGAATGAGCCGAAAAATCCTGATGGGAGCTGCACATATCTCGTTCTCAAGGCACACTCAGATGAGACATCCTATGAGTAAAACCAACCCTCAAGTAGCCCCGAGGAGGCCCCGCAGTCTACTCGGTCGGACCAACACTCGGAGGAGCACTGGCCCAGGGGGTTTAAATAAAGATGACCCTCGGGCTCCGGAAACCCAAGGGAAAAAGAGGCTAGGTGGCAAATGGTAAAACCAAGGTTGGGCATTGCTGGAGGATTTTTATTCAAGTCGAACTGTCAAGGGGTTCCCATTATCACCCAACTGCGTAAGGAACACAAAATCCAGGAACATAACACCGATATGACGGAAACTAGGGCGGCAAGAGTGGAACAAAACACTAGGAAAAAGGCCGAGCCTTCCACCCTTTACCAAGTATATAGATGCATTAAGATAACCAGATAATATGGTGATATCCCAACAATAAACAATGTTCCAACAAGGAACGATCTCCAATCTTCACCCGCAACCAGCAACGCTATAAGAGGGGCCGAGCAAAGCGGTAACATAGTCAATCAATGGTTTGCTAGGACATGGTGGGTTAGAGGTTTGACATGGCAATTTGGGAGGCATGATAAGCAAGTGGTAGGCATCGTAGCATAGGCATAGCAAAAGAGCGACCATCTAGCAAGCAAAGATAGAAGTGATTTCGAGGGTATGATCATCTTGCCTGCAAAGTTGTCAGAGTTGACTTGATCCTCGTAAACAAACTCAACGGGCTCCTCGTTAGTGAACTCGTCTCCAGGCTCTACCCAAACAAGACAAACAATCAAAAATGAACACAACCAACCACGTGCAATGCTCAAACAAACATGATGCAAACATGGTATGCTATGCGAGATGCGGTATGTGATGCATATGAAAGATTTGATAAGGAATGATTGAACCTAGCCTCAACTTGGAAATCCAAGAGTGCCACTGGAAAGGTGAGATGATTTCGGTTAAAATCGATATAAAGATCACCGGAATCGTATGCACGGTTTGGAAATGGCAAGCAAAACAAATATGGCACCGGTCTGCGATAATCAGCAAGTAGCCATATAAATGCATCAAGATAAGTATGCTACAACACTCAAACATGACAACAAAATACATTGCAGGGATCCATAAATGATGCTTGACAAAAGATGAACACTGAGCTACGGCTAATTCATCCATTAACAGGTTCAAACAAGCATGGCAAAAATGCAATTGATAACTGGTTTCAGACTTAGTGAAATTAACACAAGTCTAGAATTTAACATCAGGTAGCACGCTTTGGAGCATGAAAACTATATGCTACAGGAACTTAACATGGCAAAGCAAGGCATGACATGAAGCTACTCAAAGCACTTAACAAAAGTCCCTTAGTGACCTTGAGCCAAAAGGGATCAGAAAATACGATTGCAACATTGTGAACATGGCAAAAACTTAAACAGATCTCAGACTTGGTGAAAAACTGGAGCATGCAAATCTGTTAATGAGTAGGCATGTTTACGAGCTCGATGCACTCACTACATAGCATGGCATGACAAACTAAGCATACACACATCAAGAATACATATCATAGAATCTATACATGGCAAGAACAATAACGTAGCATGCAGGGATCAATAACAACATCCTCGGCAAAATCGCTAACAAGTCAACAATCTGCCAGGAATCACGAAATAGCAAAAGTAGAGCTCGATTGACAAAAGCTAGGGTGCCCCATAAATGCAAAAAAAGACATGTATAGATAGAGCACCACAATGTTAACAAATCATCCTTACTGATCATCCTCAGAAGAGGCACGGATCACTAGGAAACAACATGAACATATGGCATAATGACAAATTCAAAACAAGGACTTAGTGAAATTCTAAGTCCCTGGAATCAGCATTACCGAGTACGCTACTTTGCAAGCTTGTTCTACTCACCACACATATCACAAAAATACATGGTAAGCATCTCTGTAAAGATGGCATGGAATATAACAAAACACATGTAGAGCTCAGGAGCATATCATGCACACATTAATCATGCCAAAAATGACAAATATCTATTTGATGAAACAGATCTGGCAATTTTATCACATAGCCCTCTTCCAACAGCATTTCGGGCATCAAGATGAGCTCAAATGAAAATGATGCAATTAAATGGAATGATGTACTCTCTGAAGCGAACATCTTGATATGCTACACGCTCAAATCGGAGCTCCAGATGCGGAGTTACGACATGCCAAAGTTTGCAAATAATTAGGGTTTCGGGGGTGAAAAGTCAACCGGATCTGGATCGGATCTGGCGGTTACTGTAGCTGGATTGGGACCTCGCCGGAATAATGGTGCGCCGCCGCCGGAGATCAACGGAGAGGCGGACAGAGGTGCTGCCGGAGTCGAGGGAGGCCGGAGATGGTGAGGAGGGGCGGCGGCGGCGTTGAGCTCCTCCACGGGCGCGCGGGCTCGCAGGGGTCCAGCGACCGGCTCGGGCGGCGCAATCGCAGGGCAGTGGGCGAGCTTGCCGGCGAGCAGGTGGCGAAGCGCGGCGCTCCGGCGGATCGGGGCGGCGCGGAGGAAGAAGAAGGCGGCGCGCGTGGGGCAGCTCGGGCCCGGTCGGGCGACGAGAGGGCCCAGCCTGGGCCTCGCGGGCCGGCGGGGCTGAGGCGGTGATGTGGGCACGGGCAGCGGCCAATGGGAGGAGGACACGTGGCAGCGGATGGGCGGAGCGGACGTGTCCGCCCGTCTGGATTTCGTCTGGTGGCTGGAGGAGGAGGGGGGCTAGGGTTTCGCCCGAAAATTTCGGGGAGTGGCCTATTTATAGAGGTAGAGGGAGCTAGGAAGCTCCAAATGAGGTGCGGTTTGCAGCCACACGATCGTGATCGAACGGCCTAGGTGATGGAGGAGGTTTTGGGCCACTTTGAGGGGTGTTGGGCTGCAACACACATGAGGCCTTCTCGGTCCCTCGGTTAACCGTTGGAGTATCAAACGAAGTCCAAATGGCACGAAACTTGACAGGTGGTCTACCGGTAGCAAACCAAGGCCGCATGACAAGTCTCGGCCCAATCCGGAAATGGTTAACCCCCACACACGAAAAGAGGTAGAAAGGACCACCGGAGGAGATAGGGGCGTCGAAATGCAGAACGAACAACAGGGAAAATGCTCAAATGCATGAGACAAACGCGTATGCGAATGCAATGCACATGATGACATGATATGAGATGTATGACAAGGCAACAACACACGGAGACAAAAACCCCGAACCCAAGGAAAATAAAATAACTTAGTGCCGAAATCGGCAAGAGTTGGGATACATATAAGGTAAATTACATCCGGGATGTTACATGGGTCGTACGGCCTGCTGGCTCAGCCATGCCGCATGCTGCAGGCAGGCAAGTCTGGGGACCCCCGTTCCCAGAACACCGACAAAGTCCCCTTTTCCTTCGAACAATCACCGACTCCATCAGGAGTCGGCCTCTGACTTCTAATTTTTTGTTTTCCTTCTTATGCAGAGTTCTTCCCCGGCTACGCTGTTGCTGTGAGCCAGTCCATCAAGGCGCGACACGAGCAGCGTATGAGGGTTGGAGTGGAGATTCCTCCCAACGCACCTCGGAACCTCGACGAGCAGCTTCTCACCGTCAGGACGCATCTCCAGCCAGCCCACTGCATGCTCCGTCGCCTTCAGTGGGTCGGGGCCCAAGTGCTGACCGCCCTCTAAACGAACGTCCAAGTGTCGCACACCCGCAGTCGGACTGCCGACTGGCTGCAAGTAGCAGTCAGCCGCTTCGAGGCTTGGAAGGGCGCTACAGCTCGGGCAGGTGCGTGGACAGCCTTGGAGTTCGTCAAGGCATGGTACCCCTGGCTTAATCTGGACCAGCTGGCCACTTTCCGGGCTGAAGCCGGACCAGAGCTGGCAGCGGTGGACCGTGAGCTTTCTGAGCGGGCGGCTGCGCTTGCTGAATATGTCGACACCTCCATCTTCGTCCCCGATCTGGATGAATGGGGTGTCGTGGTGCCACCCGACTGGTTTGGGCTGAACCCGGATGACGAGGACCACTCGGCAGAGGAGATTGCCTCCAGCGTCGAGGGCGAAGATGAGGAGGTCGAGGGTGATGAAGACGACGTACCGGAAGATGGAGCGGACGGCCAGCCTCAGCCCGATCGAGGCTCAAGAAACGAGCCGCGTGCGACTACTGCTGATGCTGACCAGGCAGAGACTCTCCAGTCGGCCACTCTACCAGTCGGCGCCACCGACTCCACCAACCTGCCGGACCCACCTGCTGCTCCTCTGGCCTAGGCGGCCAGTTTTATCTTATATTTTCCCGCGCTTGTAATTTCTTGAACAAGTCTTGTTAAATTTAAGAAGTTCCACCCACTTGGGGTGTATTTAGACCTTGTTGAATTCTGGTTATGAGCTCTATGTAAATTAATCTCGCGCAAGTTTGTGCTTTGTCGGGTTCTACCTTGCCTTGCTTTCCTGTTCTACTTTGGCTTTTTTCCTTTGCCGCTTTCCTTTGGCTTCCGCCCTGCCAGTCGGACGGCCACTCTGCGGTCTGTGGCTGGGTCAGCGACTTAGCAGTTTTTGGAAGACAAGTACTTTCGCCGCTTAGAACATAGCAAGTCAAAATGAGAAGTCGGGCGGCTGGTTGCTTATTAGCCGGACGGTAAAGGCAAGGAGCCGAGTTGGCCTATACCAACACATTTTCTTTAGTCATTTTTCGTGTGGACACCGTTTCCTGCCTTTAGTTCTTACCATCCGGACAATCGCTCTGCGAACTGCGGCTTAAGGCAAGAGAGGGCTCCAGATGTCGGCACCCTACTTGTCCAACTGCAGGTAGTGTTGGCATAGTACAAGGTGACAAGCCCCTAGGCCGACTGGTCAGACTCGTTGCTAGGTGGAGGAATGAAAATAAAACATTCTTAGGCAGAAACTTATCATATAGATAGAAAGGGTAGCCCCCGAGTGCTCCTTGAGGGTCCCGATGTCTTAGCTCTTAATACAAAAGGTAGCGTGGTACATACTGCATTAACTCTAAAATCTACGGAGGTGATTTGTGTTCCATGGGCGCTCCGTCTCCTTGCCGGAATCGTCCCTCTTGCGCTCCGTAGGCTTCTATGTGTCGATGAGGTAGTAGGAGTAGTTTCCCAAAGCGTTGCTGATGACAAAAGGGCCTTCCCATGGGGCCGAGAGCTTGTCCTGACCGGATGTTCGCTGGATTACTCGGAGCACAAGGTCTCCTTCTCGGAAAGATCGGGGCTTGACCTTCCGGCTATGGTAGCGGCATAGGCCCTGCTGGTAGATGGCGGACTGGCTGAGTGCTAGCAGCCGGCCCTCTTCCAACAGGTCGACGCCATCTTCATGTGCTTCCTTTGCTTCCGCCTCCGTGTACATGGTGATGCGAGGCGAGTCAAACTCGATGTCAGTTGGGATGATGGCCTCAGGCCCGTACACAAGGAAGAAAGGTGTGAAGCCGGTTGATTTGTTCGGCGTGGTTCAGAGACTCCAAAGGACAGTCGGCAGCTTGTCAATCCAACAGCCGGCCAAGTGCTCCAGTGGCTTGACCAGTCGGGGCTTGATGCCGGACAAGATGAGGCCGTTTGCTCGCTTGACTTGTCCATTTGACTGTGGATGGGCAACAGACGCTAAGTCCAGTCGGATGCCCTGCGTCGCGCAGAAATGGTCCAAGGCGCCTTTGGAAAAGTTTGTGCCATTGTCGGTGATGATGTTGTGCGGTATCCCGTACCGGATGGTGATATCTGCGATAAAGGTCACAACAGTCGGCCCATTCAGTTTCTTAATTGGCTTCACTTCAATCCACTTGGTGAATTTGTCCAGGGCGACCAGCAGATGAGTCATGCCGCCGTGTGCTGTCTTGAATGGGCCCACCATGTCCAGCCCTCAGATGGTGAAAGGCCAAGTGAGGGGGATGGTTTTGAGTGCAGAAGTCGGCAGGTGTTGCTTGGAGCTGAAGCGTTGGCATCCATTGCACTTCTTGACCAAGTCTTTGGCGTCATCCAAAGCAGCCGCCCAGAAAAAACCATGGTAGAAAGCTTTGGAGACAAGGGATCTGGAGGCCGCATGGTGGGCGCACTCGCCTTGATGAATGTCTCTGAGGATTGCTTTGCCCTTCTCTGGCTCGACGCAACGTTGGAAAATGCCAGTCACGCTGCGCCTGACAAGCTCTCTGTTTACCATTCTGTATGCTGCTGCCCAGTGTTGCACTTGTTGAGCCAGGATCTCGTCGGCTAGTAGCTCGCGGCTCACCAGGAAGTTGAGAATGGGTTGCGCCCATGATGGTGCTTCGACCACTGTCATCATGGCCACCGGTATGAGGGCTGTTGGGTTGGGAGGCGGCGGGTTGGAGTCGCCCGCGGCTTGCTGTGTCGTTGATGTCCCCGGGCCGACTGCCGCATCCCTCGGGCCGGGTGCAACTGCAGCAGTCCCCGAGCCACCTACCAAAGTCCCCGGGCCGGCTGCTGCAGCCCCCGAGTCAGATCCGACTGTTCTTGGAGCAGCCGGTATGAAGATGGATTCTGATTCTGGCAAAGGCTTGATAGACGGCTTGCAGAGGCACTGGAGGGAGACGCTGGCTAGTATCGCTTGGTGGGTGGAGCCGATCCGTGCGAGGGCATCAGCTTGCTCGTTGTCGGCCCGTGGCACGTGAAGAAACTCCCACCCGTCAAAGTATCCGCTGATCTGCTGGTCGACGAAGCGGTAGCTCGCCATGTTTGCATCCTTGGTGTCCTAGTCGCCAGATGACTGCTGCACCACCAAGTCCGAGTCATTGTAGCACAGAATCCGGTGGATGCCAATTTCCTTGGCTAGGCGGAGTCCGTGTACGAGCGCCTCATATTCTGCCACATTGTTGGAGGCGGCAATGTGAATTTGCAGCGTGTATCTAAGTTTGTCACCTTTGGGAGAAGTGAGGACAATGCCGGCTCCCAAGCCGGTTCACATCTTCGAGCCATCAAAGTGCATCCGCCAATGAGTGGAGTCCGGAGCTGGCGGCAGGTACTGGGTCTCGGCCCAGTCGACAAGGAAGTCGGCTAGTTCTTGGGACTTGATGGCGGTGCGTGGCTGATAGAAGATGGTGTAGGGGGCAAACTCGATGGCCCATTTGGTCACCCGGCCTGATGCATCTCTGGTGCCTATGATCTCGGCCAGTTGAGGGGTGCAAACGACCGTGATGGAGTGGTCATGGAAATATGGCCGGAGCTTCTTGGCGGCGAAGTACACGCCATAGCACATCTTCTAGTAGTGGGGGTAATTCTGCTTTGAGGCTGACAATACCTCACTCGGGTAATACACAGGCCAGTAAACTCGCTGTGCTCTGCCCTCTTCTGGACGCCCTACCACAATGACAATGCTGACCACCCAGCTGGTGGCGGCGATGTAGAGGAACATGGGCTCCTTAGCAGCTGGAGCCACCAAGACAGGCGGCATAGTCAGCATTTTCTTGAGCTGGAGGAACGCCTCGTCCGCCTTGTCTTTCCACTCAAAGTGAGTGATTTTATTCATCAGTTGGTATAGTGGAAGAGCCTTCTCACCCAGCCAGCTAATGAAGTGGCTAATGGACGTCAAGCAGCTAGTGAACTTCTGGACGCTTTGCACTCGGGTGGGTCTTTCCATTCGTTCAATGGCCTTAATCTTCGTAGGGTTGCACTCGATGCCACGTTCTGAGACAAGGAAACCAAGGAGCTAGCCGGCTGGAACTCTGAAGACACACTTTTCTGGGTTGAGCATGATTTGGAAACGACGCAGATTGTCAAAAGTTTCCTTGAGATCTTCCAAGAGGGTACCACGCTTCTCCGCCTTCACCATAATGTAGTCTACGTAGACGTGGGCATTTCTGCCGAGTTGCTTGAGGAGGCATTTCTGCATACAATGCTGAAAGGTAGCGCCGTCATTTCTTAAGCCGAATGGTGTGATGAAGGCGGTCTTCAGCCGATCGGTCAGGTTCAGCTTGATCTGATTGTAGCCAGAGTAGGCATCAAGGAAAGATAGCAGCTCGCATCAGGCTGTGGAGTGTATGACTTGATCAATCCGGGGCAGAGCAAATGGATCTTTGGGGCATGCCTTGTTGAGGCTAGTGTAGTCAATACACATGCGCCACTTGTTATTCTTCTTCAGCAAAAGGACTAGGTTGGCAAGCCATTCTGGAAAGAATACTTCCATAATGAAGCCGGCTACTGGGAGTCGGGATATCTCTTCACCAAAAACTCTTCTTTTTTCTTCTGACAGACGGCGGAGGGGCTGCTTGACTGGTTTTGCATCTGATCTGACATGTAGCTTGTGCTCGGTGAAATCCGTCGGAACAACCGGCATGTCCTTGGGAGACCATGCAAAGATGTCCCGATTCTCACGGAGCAAATCGACGAGCTCACTTTCTTATTTGCTATCGAGGTTGGTCCCCATGATAGCGTGCCTCTCCGAGTGGTCAGGGTCCAAGGGAATCCTCTTTGTTTCTGTGGCTGGCTAGAAAGAACATGTGGCTTCCGACTGCATGGGGTCTAGTGACAGGTCCGGCTGCTTGCTGGCCATGGCCACAACCCGATCAAGAAGCTTCTTCTTGGCAGCAATCACGAGGGACTCGGCCAGCCGGCTGCTAGCAGTAGCACATGCGGCTGACTTCTTGTAGTCGCCGGCTATGGTGATAATGCCCTTGGTTCCCGGCATCTTCATTTTGAGGTAGGCATAGTGCGGCACCACCATGAACTTGCCTAGAGCCGGCCTCCCTAGGAGCGCGTGGTAAGGGCTCTCTAGGTCACCATCTCAAACCAAACTGGCTCTCGGCGGAAGTGATCTTTGTCTCCGAAGAGGACATCTATCTTGATCTTGCCGATTGGTGAGGAGGAAAGGCTAGGTACAATGCCATGGAAAATAGTCCGACTGGGCCGGAGTTGTCTTTCTTTGATGTGCAGTTTCTCCGTGGTGTCATGGTAGAGGATGTTGATGCTGCTACTGCCATCTATCAGGACTCGGGAGAAACGAGCAGCTCGCCTATCTGTTGAAAAGGTGGCATCAAACACCAAGGCATAGGATCCCGGGGAAAGCATCATCTCCGGGTGGTCTGCACGGCTCCTGCTGATGGGCTTCTCAGACCAGTGCATGAACTCCTAGGCTTCTAAAGTGACAACATTCACCTCACGAAGCTGTTGACGCCGATTGTGCCTATCGTCAACCACACTGGTGAAGAGGACATAAGCCCCGTGTTCTTCGGGGAATTCATCTTGGACGGCCGCAACAGGGTGGATCGCCGGCTACGGAGGAGGCGGAATTGGCTGGCTAGCAGGTGGAAGCGGCAGTCCTTCGCCCTTGGTGATTCGGGTGAGCCAGTTGCACTTCTGGGTCGTGTGGTTGGATGGCTTTGCACCACTGTGGAACTTGCAGGGGGCATTGAGGGTTTGCTCATAGGATAAGGTGGGCAACCAAGCAGGCTTGCCGCCCTTCTAATGCTTGGGGCCGGGCTGTCCCTCCGGCTGCTAATCTTCAACTGTTGCCACTTGCCGCCTGGTAGAAGCCGGCAGCGGGGCCTTGTGCTTGTTGTCATTCTGCTGCTAGCGCCGATTGTTACCACCAGCCGGCGTCTAAGGAGCCGGAGGGAGTGTTGGAGATATGCCCTACAGGCAATCATGTATGATGATATTTCCTATGTGTTTATGAATAAAGATAGTCCTTGGACGTTATCAATGATGTGTATCAGCAAGTACGTGACTTGTTTGTGGGACTATGCATTGTATGATGAATTTCCTAAAAGGTCCCTAGTCGAAAGGGTTGTGTGGACACGCAACCGACTAGACTAGCATATGACACGGTCGATGGCTTGGTCTCACTAGCCATGGGGCATTGGATGCTTACCGGATAATATGGACTTGGAAGGATCTAGTCGGATTCAACGTAGTCGGATCTGAGTTGAGATAAGGTCCGAGTCGGACAGACCCAACTATGAGACGCAACGATGTGTCATCGGTGAGTCTCTAGTACAACATACGTTCTATGTCCTAAGACCTGAGCTGGTGCATGTACTTGGGATGGTGACAGACTTGTTTTGGGCCAACCAAACACTACTCCGTGACTGGGTAGTTACAAAGGTACGTTTCGTGCTTGTCCAGACCCATGCTGCGAGACATGGTCGAGCAAGATGGGATTTGCTCCTTCGATCAGGAGAGATATACTCTGGGCCCCTCGTGTGACCCGACCAGGATAAGCATCGCCATGTGACAAGGATTATGAGATAATATGGTTTGTGGTCGGCATCACTGGAACGAGAAAGAGGGCGGGCTAACACATGGATGATAGACTCGCCTTCAGCTCGACAACATATATCGTGTGGCAAAAGGAATGGAAGTATGATGTACAGGTTCGCTTAACCAGCTTCATAGTCTGCTTGGTGTTCAGCATGCCTTGCTAGGGGCCACTACCAACCGTGCAGTTCGGAGGTGATCTGAACCGCGACCAAGCCGGCTTGAACCTAAGGGGTTGCGCACTTAAGGGAAGGAACCTACGAGGTCGGATCTGAGGACATTGGTCGGATGTGATCTGAGCTGTGCTTGGATTCTGGCTGAGTAGACTTGTGGGCTTTAGGGTCCGTGCGAGGCCCAAGTGTTGAGCCCGCAACGGACGCCTATATAAAGTGGGGGTGCGGCACACTCATGCGGATGATCGCTTCGGCGCTGTCTCTAGGGTTTGCATGTGTTGTGAATAGACACCTCCACTCGCTGCCGGTTGTGTGATCGGACCTAGTAGTCTGTCGCACGACGTTCCTCCTGCATGTGCGGATACCGTTAGAGGCAGTGCACTTGCTCCACTCGGGCAAACCTATAGGTGGGAACCGACGACCGGCTGTTCGAGGGAGATCGGACGAGGAGGAGACGATCCACGCGAACACGCTGCCCCAACTCTTCTTTCGCTACACGGAACTACGCGTCTAGTGGTAATGATTTGTGATCCATTCTCGTAGCATGTTCCTGGTTGTTCTACGCGTAGGAAAATTTTAATTTGCAGTCAACGCACCCTACCGTAGAACACAACAGGGAGCACTTTCCCAGATGCGTCCACTCGGAGGTCTGACTTCTTGGATGAGTCGACAGTGGCGTAGTTGTCTGCTATGATCAGCAGTTCGTCGAGTGTAGCCGGCTCATCACAGAGGAGTCGATGTTTGAGTAGGGTGCCCTCTCGGCACCCGGCAGTGAAGTATTCTATGGCTTGCACCTGTTGCACCTCTTCGCAGGAGTTGTGAAGTTCGACCCACCGCGTCAAGTAATCACGGGTGGACTCGGCGGGGCCTTGGACGCACAAGGAGAGCTGGCGAGGCTTGGGCGGCCACTTGTAGGTGCTGGTGAAGTTGCGGATGAAGAGTTCGGTGAAGTCCACCTAGCTGTTTACATTGTAGGGCTTGAGACTACTCAACCATGTCCAGGCTGTGCCCTGGAACATGAGGGGAACATACTGCGCGGGGTAACGATCTGTGATCCATTGCCGTAGCATGTTCCTGGTTGTTCTGCGTGTAGGAAAATTTTAATTTGCAGTCAACACACTCTATCATATAAAACAACAGTGGTATCAGAGCCTCTACTATAGGATTTGGATTCAGATCGTATGCATATTTGATATGTGGAGGCGGCAGATGAGATCTGTCGTCATTGATAAGATCGGCTATGTGCACGGTTGATGAGATCAACTGCACATAGGGATTGATGTGGCTATGTTTTCTGTTGATCGAGGTCAATGAGGTCGTGACACAACCTACCCCTACCGGTCGGAATACGCCATCGGGGTTAACTGTGAAACGTAAATCAGAATCGGACTCGCGATGATCGATGAGATCGGTCAGATCGGAAAATTCGGCGTGATCGGACCGGCGTGTGCGTAGCGCCTTGTATTTCGTAAATGATCACTCACACCGGTAGAATGTGATTCTATGCGTAACTTTTTTTGTAGGTTTGATATGAATAGTATGGCTCATGTGTATGTGATGCATGTGTGTAAATTATACATGGCCTGCGTGTCATGTTTGTCAGCCGGCAGGAGCCAAAGTGTTGTCATCATATTGTATAACGACCTGCGTGTCGACTTGTGACTCTATGTAAAATTCATTACTAGTTGTAGTAGTTAGATAATAGAGATTAGGTTGGTGGCTTGGCGTCCTGGTGTGACAAACAAGATGGAGTTCCTGGATGGTCATCGGAGTCGGAGCCGACCTGGAAGAACATCCATGAAGGAGCCATACTACTTCGCAATATATGTTTTATTTGTGATTGTTATGCTTCATGTTTTCTATGAATGTTAGAATGATAGAAAGATCCCTCGTTAATATCAAGAAATTTGCCATTCCCGATGTTGCACCTTCGCACGTCAAGTACATCTAGTAGTGGGCTCATAAAATTGGGGTGCTGCTAAGTGTACTTGAACTGAAGGGTTCGTGTCGGACACGGACATGCCCTGCATCAGGTTAACTTGACAAGGCTATCAAAACGTTTTTGGGCCCTGTGGCAAAGAATGTTGGGGGCTGGGGTATGAGATACCTTCCCGACCGACAGGAGTCGTATAGAGATACGATTAGCAAGGAGTTGCTTACCGGATAGGCATGTTGTCTAGCAGTGATGCTAAAGCTCACTAGTCGCATGTGCTAGTCGGATCATGAATCACTGAGAGTTTGCGGAGGGATGCCGACTTCAGTTGGAGTATTTCTGTTTAGGCTTGAATTACTCTACATAAACACATTGCTTAGTGATTGCATATTTTGTGTTGTAGATAAATGGCACCACGTGGTCAACCCAACTTTGCATTGAAATCAATTCTGGAAAAGGATAAACTGAATGGAACAAACTTTACCACCTGGTATAGAAATCTGAGAATTGTTCTCAAGCATGAGAAAAAGGAACAAGTTCTAGAGCATCCACTTCCAGAGGAACCTGTTGATAATGCTAGTGCCACAACTAAGAATGCCTACCAGAAACTCGTTGATGAATCAATGAAGATCAGCTGTCTGATGATGGCTTGTATGGAGCCCGATTTGCAACAACATTTCGAAAATGTTGAGGCTTACGATATGATCGAGAGTCTCAAGAGCATGTTTTAAACACAGGCTAGGACCGAAAGGTTCAACGTCTGGCGATCCTTGATGGATTGCATGCTGAAGGAAGGTGATCCACTGAGCCCACATGTGATCAAGATAATTGGATATGTGCAAGCTTTGGATCGTTTGGGCTTCCCGCTCTTGGATGAGATGGCTACTAATGCAGTTTTGGGTTCTCTTCCGCCCAGTTGTGGGACGTTCATTTTGAACTATCATATGCATGGCATGGATAAGAAGCTCATTGAATTGCATGGGATGCTCAAAGTGGCACAGCAGGATATTAAGAAAGGCACACATCAAGTGTTGATGGTGCAGAAATCTGCTAAGTTCAAGAAGAGTTGGTCCAAGAAAAAAGGCGAAGGCAAAGGGCACGGAGATGGTAACCTCCGCCGCTACACCGAAGTCTAGACTGGACTCGAAGACCATTTGCTATCATTGAAAGGAAACTGATCACTGGAAGAGGAACTGTAGCAAGTGGCTTGCAGAGCATGGCACGAAGGCCGGGAATGCTGCTTCAGGCAAAGGTACACTTGTTGCATATGTTATAGACATTTACCTTGCTGACATACCTAGTAGCTCTTGGATATTTGATACCTGATCGGTTGTTCATATTTGCAACTTGATGCAAGGGCTGGTAAGAACTAGGCGTGTGGCACAAGGGGAGATTGACATCAGGGTCGGCAACAAAGCAAGAGTTGTTGCGTTGTAGGTCAGCACGATGTAGCTCCAGCTTCCTTCTGGATTTATTTTGGAATTATAATTGTTATTACATTCCTGCACTTAGTCGGAACATTATTTATGCCTCATGCTTGATGAGTCAGGGTTATGAATTCAATTTAAAGGACAATGGTTGTTCATTTATTTGAATGGTATGTTCCACGGCTATGCACCCATTGTTGATGGGCTATTTATATTGAATCTAGAACAAGAATCAGTCTATAACGTGAATGTCAAGAGGCATAAGCCTAATGAGATAAATCCGACGTACTTCTGGCACTGCCGGCTTGGACACATTAGTCTGAAATGCATGAAGAAGCTCCATGATGATGGGCTCCTAACTTCGTCTGACTTTGAGTCGTTCGAGACATGTGAATCATGCTTGCTCGGCAAGATGACTAAGTTTCCTTTCGCAAAGAGTTGCAAGAGGGTGTCTGAGCTATTGGAGCTTATACAAAGCGATGTGTGTGGCCATATGAGCACAACCCTTACAGGTGGCTATCAGTACTTCGTGACTTTTACCAATGACTTGAGTAGATATGGATATATCTATTTAATGAGGCACAAGTCGAAAACTTTTGAAAAGTTCAAAGAGTTTCAGAACGAGGTTGAGAATCAGTTCGGCAAGACTATAAAACTTCTATGAGTAGATCGTGGAGGTGAGTACATGAGACAGGAGTTTGATGATCATCTGAAAAGCCGAGGTATAGTACCTCAGCTCACACCTCCGGGTATGCCACAGAGAAACGGCATGTCAGAACGGAGGAATAGGACCTTGTTGGACATGGTCCGGTCAATGATGAGCAAATCGGATTTACCCTTGTCATTCTGGGGATACGCTCTAGAAACTCCAGCTTTCACACTTAACAGGGTACCATCAAAATCCGTAGATAAGACACCATATGAGATGTGGACCGGGAAGACTCCCAGTTTGTCTTTTCTAAAGATTTGGGGTTGTGAAGGATTTGTCAAGAGACTTATGTCAGACAAGCTTACACCCAAGTTGGACAAATGCATAATTGTGGGATATCTGAGGGAAACGTTGGGATATAGCTTCTACAACCGGGAAGAGAACAAAGTGTTTGTTGCTCGAAATGGGGTTTTACTTGAGAAAGAGTTTCTTAGTCAGGAGGCCGGTGGGAGGACGGTCCGACTCGAAGAAATTCGAGTACCAGTTGGGGATGGCTCGGCGGTTGATGACATCATACCGGAGTCAGTCAGGGAACCCATAGTGGAAGCGGCACCGGAACCACGGAGGTTAGAAAGATTGCGTAGAGTGTGTGATGTATTGTTGCTAGGAAGCGATGAGCTGGCCACGTATGTGGCAGCGATGATGAGGGAGGGAGTCCTGGATTAGGGGGTCTCCGGACAGTCGGACTATATCCTTTGGACAGACTGTTGGACTATGAAGGTACAAGATTGAAGACTTCGTCCCGTGTCCGGATGGGACTCTACTTGGCGTGGAAGGCAAGCTAGGAAATACGGATATATATATCTCCACCTTTGTAACCAACCTTGTGTAACCCTAGCCCCCTCCGGTGTCTATATAAACCGGAGGGTTTTAGTCCGTAGGACAACATACAATCATACCATAGGCTAGCTTCTAGGGTTTAGCCTCTTTGATCTCGTGGTAGATCAACTCTTGTAATACTCATATCATCAAGAACAATCAAGAAGGACGTAGGGTATTACCTCCATCAAGAGGGCCCGAACCTGGGTAAACATCGTGTCCCCTGCCTCCTGTTACCATCCGCCTTAGACGCACAGTTTGGGACCCCCTACCCGAGATCCGCTGGTTTAGACACCGACATTGGTTCTTTCATTGAGAGTTCCACTGTGTCGTCACCATAAGGCTTGATGGCTCCTTCGATCATCGCTAGCGATGCGGTCCAGGGTGAGGCTTTCCTCCCCGGATAGATCTTCGTATTCGGCGGCTTCGCAATGCAGGCCAATTCGCTTGGCCATCTGGAGCAGATCGAAAGCTACGCCCCTGGCCATCAGGTCAGATTTGGAAACTTGAACTACACGGCCGACATCCGCAGAGACTTGATCTTTGATGGATTCGAACCCATGCCAGACGTGCCGCACAGTCGCGATGAGCGTGACGTAACTCTGCCGTCGGACAGTGTTCGGGAGATCGCATCCGCAACTACTCCGGCCAGTAACCCGGAGCAAATCGTGCCATCCGAGAGCGGAGGGATAGACCCTGCCATGAAGGCCGCATTCTCAGTGGCGATAGAGCCAGATACTGACTTCACCCCTTACGAGAGTCGTGCCGCCGAACCACTGGATTCATCTCCGGCCATAGACTCTGAGCTGCTCACATCCATGCACGTCTAATCCGACTGGGCGTCGATCATGGAGTTCACCTCCGCGGATATCTTTCAGCACTCACCTTTCGGAGATGTGCTAAATTCGTTAAGGTCTCTCTCCATTTCAGGAGAACCTTGGACGAACTATGTCCGGCTAGAATGGGATGCGGATGACGAAGAAATTCGCTACCCACCCACCACCCACTTAGTAGCCACTGTCGACGACTTAACCGACATGCTCGACTTCGACTCCGAAGACATCGACGGTATGGACGACGATGCCGGAGACAAACAGGAACCACCGCCCACAGGGCGCCGGACCACCACTTCATCACATGACGTATACATGGTGGATACACCCAGAGAGGGCAATGGCGAAGAGACAACGGGGGATGCACCCTCCAAGCAACCCAAGCGCTGACGTTAGCGGCGTCGCTCTTAGTCCCGCCATAGCAAAAACAGCGATAACAGCGCAAGAGGGAATAATAGTCCACTCGACTCTGGAAGAAACGACAACTGCACCACCCCGGTGGTAGAAAACGATCAAGATGCAAACTGCAAACCTAGTACGGATCCGATGTCCGAACACGATAACGCCAAGGATAAGCCTCATCAAACCCCGTCTGGGGAAGAAAGCAGTCCGGATGAAGATGCACACATCATCCCGGAAACACACTTGGAGCAAGAGAACCTCCGCAGAAGGCTTATTGCCACAGCGAGGAGCCTGAAGAAACAGAAGCAAAGGCTCAAGGTCGCACAAGATACGCTCAACAGCAAGTGGAACAAAGAAATAAAGTATGGTGGAAGTTACCATAAAAATAGCTATCCAAAGCGCAAGCTATTACCGGAATTCGATGATGAGGCCTTAGAGCCCATACAGCCGAAAAGTGATATGGCCAACCGGACGGATCCACCACCCTGCGAACGCGATAGAGCGGCTTACAAAGTCGCGCATAAGTCAACACACGATCTACATGAGAACTTGCGTCAAAAATCCGGCGCGACCAGATCTATCTATGGATCTAGGAAGCGCGCTACGGTACACAACCAACACCGAATACTACAACCGTCCGAACACCATGGCACACCCCTTATGTTTCACTGATGAGGTGCTGGATCATGAATTCCTAGAGGGATTCAAACCGGTGAACATAGAGGCGTATGACGGAACCACAGACCCTGGAGTCTGGATAGAGGACTTCATCCTCCATATTCATATGGCTCGTGGAGACGATCTCCATGCCATTAAATACTTGCCCCTCAAGCTTAAAGGGCCAGCTCGGCACTGGCTGAAAAGCCTCCCCAAAAACTCAAATGGAAGTTGGGAGGAGCTCGAGGACGCTTTTCGGGCCAATTTTCAAGGGACTTATGTCCGACCTCCGGATGCAGATGATTTAAGTCATATAATCCAACAGTCCGGAGAGTCCGCCCGAAAACTTTGGAACAGGTTCCTCACCAAGAAGAACCAAATTGTCGACTGTCGGGACGCTGAAGCCTTAGCAGCTTTTAAACACAGCGTCTGAGACGAATGGCTCGCCAGACTCCTCGGCCAAGAAAAACTGAGAACAATGGCAGCCCTAACAAGCCTCATGAACCGCTTTTGTGCGGGCCAGGACAGCTGGTTGGCCTGTAGCAGCACCAGCGACCCAAGCACATCCCAAGTCAGAGATGGCAATGGTAAACCACGACACAACAAAAACAAGCGTCGAAATAAAGAAGGTAGCCCAGATAACACGGCGATAAACGCCGGATTCAGGGGCTCCCGACCAGGTCAGCGGAAAAAGCCTTTCAAAGGCAGCAGAGAAGGACAATCTGGCCTAAACAAAATTCTTGACAAACTCTGTCAGATTTATGGCACCCCAGACAAACCTGCAAATCATACCCACCGAGAATGTTGGGTCTTCAAGCAGGCCGGTAAGCTAAACGCCGAACACAAAGGGGAAGAGACACCAAGCGAAGACGAGGATGAACCTCGCCACCAAAATGCTGGAGGACAGAAAAAGTTACCACCATAGGTTAAAACAGTAAACGTGATCCATGTGACAAAGAGGAGAAGAAATCACGCACTCCGATGCACATGCGCCATAGAGCCCGTCACCCCTAGGTTCAACCCCTGGTTGGCCTGCTCGATCACTTTTGATCGTAGGGATCACGATGCAAATATCCGGCGCGAAGGACTGACGACCTTGGTGTTAGACCCAATAATAAATTGGTACCATTTCACAAGGGTCCTCATGGATGGCGGAAGTGATCTAAATCTGATATATCAGGACACAGTCCACAAAATAGGGATAGACCTGACACAAATAAGCCATAGAAATACTACCTTCCATGGAGTAATACCAGGCCAAGAGGCCCGCTGTACGGGCTATCTACTACTAGAGGTAGTATTCGATTCTCCCGATAACTTCCGAAGCGAAACGTTAACTTTTCACATCGCTCCATTCCAAAGTGATTATCATGCACTACTCGAAAGGGCGGCTTTCGCTCGTTTTAACGCAATACCGCATTACGCTTTTCTCTAGCTCAAGATGCCCAGTCCAAGTGGCATCATCGGCGGAAATACCGAACGTTTTTTACGTACGGAAGAGGACGCAGCGGCTCTAACAGCCGCGAACTAGACGGCCTCACCAACCAGAAAAATGGAAGGTCGTCAAGACCATGGACACGGTTAGACAAATCCGGCGGTCTATCATATTTACATGAGATTGGTTTTCGAACCCTCATAAAAGGATACCAGGGGCTTCCCGCGTGTAATCAGGGCCAACCCGGCTCAACTTGGTTTCTCTTGAATTTTGATAGTTCATTGATAATAACCAGCTCTTCTTTTTTTGGCACGACAACTTTCACCTAAGCTCTTTCCTTTTGTAGATGACAATCGTGCTACACCCATCCAGGACACGGCACAACGGAGACACAGGCGCAGACGTGCAACAGGGACCCACCAAAGGTTTCTTTTTAGATTAAGACCATGCGTAAACCTTTTTTACTGTCTCTTGTTGCTCACATCCTCCGGATACTCCACACAACCGAGAAGGATGCCGGCATTATTGGCATGTGGCCACGCCAGGATTTTGCACGTACCTGGACACATGGGGTTTCTTATTAAGGGCATTGTTTAGCCTGGTATATGTTATAAAGACCGAACACCTTATGGAGTGTTCGGCGTCGCGAGTTTGGCCCTATATGCATCAGCTCCGAATCGTGTCTTTGGTCAAATGTTGGGTTTGCCCGGCTCCCACGTTTTGGTACCTTACGTTCCATTATATCAGCTAAGGTAGCACTGGGAGAACTACTGCGATTGTGCCCTGGTTCATCCGGATGAGCACCTCAGTAGAGAATGCCGAAAACTGACTGTCATGATATAGCGAGAGACTGGTCAACCACTCAATGACTCATTGGAATCTTTGGGATTCCTTCTCATTAACGAAGCATCGTTTCCCGATTATGTACTTACGAGCCCCGTATTCGGACCAGCGCAGAAGTACCAGGGGCTATATAGTAGCCCCACTATCAAACTCCTATGGCTAAGTGAAAGTGTTAAAGCAATATAGTCCGATCGACTCGTTCGCTATGCTATCACCTCCTTAACAGACCAAGACATTGGATCAAGTGTGGATATGCATCTTTTGCAAACACCCCCGCATTATATGCGTGGGGGCGGAAGCTGACAACTGCAAACTTTTAGGTTATACACATATATACATAAACGGCCGCACAGGAGGCGCCATAGTACTTTCGGGCAAAAGTATAAATACAACCTTGATAATTCAATAAAACATTGTTTTTACAATGGGAATACATGTCACTTGAACATAACATTCTTCGAGCACTGAGCCTCTATCGAACGAGCGCCTTCAAGAACTTCTTCAAAGTAGTGCTTGGCAGCCACTCGGCCTACGGACGAACCCTGTGTCACAATAGTGGTGGCCTCCATCTCCGCCCAGTATGTGTTGACACGGGCAAAGGCCATCTGCGCACCCTCTATGCACGCCGATCTCTTTACAGCATCGATGTGTGGCACAGCACCAAGGAATTGTTGCACTAAGCTAAAGTAGCTATTCGGCCTTAGCCCTCCCGGCCACAGGTGATCCACAACGACCCCATGGCAAGTCCGGACAACCTATGGAGCTCGGCCCACTCGGCCAATCGCTCATTCAACAGCAGCGGACGGACTGGAGCGTGGAACTGTGACCAGAACAGCTTTTCCACTTTGGGACCTTTCTGATTCTTGAAGTACTCAGCCGCATCAGCAGCACTTGCAGCCAAATCCATGTACGCGTCCGCAGAACTCCACAGCCAGTCTAGCGGAGCATACTTCGGATCTCCAAACTTAGTCCGCAACAAGAAGGGCTTCCCAAACACGATATCTGCAGCTTGATTCAGCTCCTCCTTCGTCGCTCTAATTTTCGAGCGGGCTTCCTTGGCAACCACCCAGGCCTTCTCTAGGTCCGTCGCTTTCGCCCGGTTCTCTTCTTCAAGAAGCTGGTAAGGGTCAGCGGCATCTTTTAACTCTATAGCCATCTTGGATATTTTTTCCTTTCTCTCGCAATGTGCAACCGGTTCGTCCCTTAATTCTTCGGCCGCCTTTAAAGCGGCCGCATTGCTACGCCTTGCTTGTTCCTTGTCTCGGGCAAGCTCCGCCCGAAGGGTCTCCATGGTGGCAGCTCCATCTGCAGTCACAACACATTAATGATACTGGCATCATGCTACTCTTATTATGTGACGATCACTAGAAAAATCAGTCACCCTGTGCCTCGTCAAGCCGCTTGTTGACAAGCACGATGTTGGCGTCTGCCGCGTCAAGTTGTCGCTTTAGCTCGGCAAAACCATCAGTCCGGCTAGCCACCGGAGCTTCAGACACCTGCACATAAAGCGGTCTGGTTATTACCTGGGAGTATGATCCTCTGTTTGCCGCTGTTCTCGACGACAACCAGAGTCTTAGGGGCTACTATCTACATAGGGCATATCTAATGTATGCGGTACTATTAAAAACATACATTATTTCATGTACCTCGAAGCCTTTCAGCAGACTCATGAAGGCTTCATGCAAACCACTTTCAGCGGATGAAATCCTTTTAATTAGCATACCCATTAACATACGATGTGCTTCTGAGACAGCCGCTTGGCCCAGAAGATCCTTCAGCGCATTCGACCGCACACTGTATGGACCCTTGTTGTCACTCTCCTTAGGAGCCGGATACTGGGGATTCCGGGCAGCCAAAGGGTTATCCTCTGGCCCTAGTGGATCCGGAGATACCCTTCGCGACGACACTTCAAGGTTGCCGGCTTCTTGAGACGGGGTGTCCGGGGAGGCGTTTCGCTCACCATCATCCCCGGAAGAAGATCCCCCGAAGATGAACTCTGTCGAGAAGGGCTACGATCCGGACTACAATTTATAAGCATTGGTTATTGTCTTCAGAAGTAAGGTAAGATGTTTTCACTATTAAGTACTTTTCAATTACTCACAGCTCTGTAGAGGGCTGATCCCTGCATGGACATTGTGCAGCAAGAATACCCTCCGAGGCAGGACCCTCTGATGAAGATTTCTTCTCCCGTTTTGAAACCTTAGTTTCCGGATGTTCAGAGGTAGTCCTCTTCCTTCCCCGGGGAGGGAGAATGTCAGATTCTTCCCTTTGATTGTCCTCCCTCGCGGAGATGCTCATTCCCCCGGCTGGAATAAGTAGCGAGTGAGGCCCTCTTTCGCCCTCTTTATTCCCCCCATCATCTTCCTTTGAGGACACTGGATAAGGCGCCGGCTCGAGCATCTTGTCCAATACTGGATTGTCCAAGCCCTCAGGAAGTGGGGCCGAACACCTGATCATCATCGCCTTTGTTATCTTGTCCTGGTCAAAGAGCGGCTCTTTAGAATGATGCCATGATAACTAAAAGGACAGCAGGTTCGGCAAGGGATTACTCACTTGGGCAGCAGGGCGGTTGCAGCTCAGGCCCACGTCCTCGGTGGTGTCCGGACACTCTATTTGGAGTCCGAAGAACGATTTGTACATCTCTTCGTGCTTCATGCCGAGGAAATGCTGAATAACTCGCGGTCCTTCTGGGTTGAATTCCCACATGCGGAGGGGCCGGCATTTACAAGGTTGGACTCGACGAACCAGCATAACTTGCATTACCATAACCAGACTGAAGTCTCCCTCGAAGAGATCGTGGATACGGCTCTGCAGTATTGGCACGTCCTTGGCTGGACCCCAGCTCAGCCCCCTGCTGATCCATGACATCAGTTGTGGTGGGGGGCCGAGCGGAAGGCGGGGGCAGCTACCCACTTGGCACTTTGGGGAGCTATGATGTAAAACCTCTCCCGCTGCCACAATCTGGACACCTCTGGGAAGGAACCCTCTGGCCATGGAGCATCAGCGATCTTGCTTATTAAAGCACCTCCGCACGCTGCATGCTGCCCCTCGATCATCATCGGCCTCACATCAAAGGTCTTGAGCCACAGGCCGAAGCGAGGGGTAATGTGGAGGAAGGCCTCACATACGACAATAAACGACGAGATGTGAAGAAGGGAATCCAGGGCCAGATCGTTAAAATCCAGCCCGTAATAGACATCAGACCCCTAACAATGGGATCCAGAGCGAGGCCTAGCCCTCGAAGTAAGTAGGAGACAAACACAATGCTCTCGTTGGGTTAGGGAGTAGGGACGACCTGCCCTCGGGTGGGCAGCCTATGCGGAATTTCGGCTAACAGATATCTGGCCTCCCTCAACTTCTTGATGTCCTCCTCTGTGACAGAGGAAGGCATCCACTAACCTTGAAGGTTGGATCCGGACATAGTTGAAGGTCTGATGCACCTAACCTGAGCTTTGGGTGCTAGAACTCGAGGCGGGGGAAGGATTCGATTGAGCACGGGAGGGAAAAAAGAAAAAGCCTTGTTCCCTTTATAAAGAGGGTGAATATCAGGCATCCTCCTCGTGGCTGTTTGGGACTTACCTAAGACCCAGGAGTCATACCAAAAGGCACGGTTGGGTTACCCACGTCTGTATTCATGAGAATCCCGTGATAAGGGGGACACGATCTCTGCTTTGACAAGACGTGTCAAGAAAACCGCCTCGCGTTATGTGCGGAGCTGGTTGAGGGAAACGGTTTGAATAATGACCGGGTCATGGTGTGATGTCATGCTGTCAAAACGTGTCAGCAGATTAGATTTGTGGAAATATTATTCTCTCTATAGTGGTATGCGGAACTTATTTGGCAGGGTCGGACACTGTCCTTGTATTCAAACTCTTCCATGGTCTATTCGGAGGAGGAACCCGCCTTGCAATGCCGAAGACAACACTGTGCGCCGGACTCATCGTCATTGAAGCCTGGTTCAGGGGCTACTGAGGGAGTCCTGGATTAGGGGGTCTCCGGACAACCAGACTATATCCTTTGGCCGGACTATTGGACTATGAAGGTACAAGATTGAAGACTTCGTCCCGTGTCCGGATGGGACTCTACTTGGCGTGGAATGCAAGCTAGGCAATACGAATATATATATATATATATCCACCTTTGTAACCGACCTTGTGTAACCCTAGCCCCCTCTTGTGTCTATATAAACCGGAGGGTTTTAGTCCGTAGGACAACATACAATCATACCATAGGCTAGCTTCTAGGGTTTAGCCTCTTTGATCTCGTGGTAGATCAACTCTTGTAATACTCATATCATCAAGAAAAATCAAGCAGGACGTAGGGTATTACCTCCATCAAGAGGGCCCGAACCTGCATAAACATCGTGTCCCCTGCCTCCTGTTACCATCCGCTTTAGACGCACAGTTCGGGACCCCCTATGCGAGATCCGCCGGTTTTGACACCGACAATGAGCCCGGATTCCGAGGCATGGCTAGAGGCCATGAGATCCGAGTTAAAGTCCATGGATGAAAATCAAGTCTGGGACTTGGTTGATCCGCCGCCTGGCGTAAAGGCCATTGGCTGCAAATGGGTCTTTACGAAGAAAACCAATGTGGATGGAAAAGTTCAGACCCACAAAGCTCGGCTTGTCACTAAAGGTTATGGACAAGTTCAAGGAATTGACTACGACGAGACTTACTTATCAGTAGCGAAGCTAAAGTCGGTGAGGATCGTACTAGCTATAGCTGCATATTTCAATTACGAGATATGGCAGATGGATGCCAAAACGGCTTTCCTTCACGGAAATTTAACCGAGGATGTGTATATGATACAGCCCGAGGGTTTTGTCGATCTGACTAGCACTAGTAAAGTATGCAAGCTCAAGAGATCCATTTATGGGCTGAGGCAATCATCTCGGAGTTGGAACATTTGTTTTGATGAGGTTGTCACTGGTCTCGGTTTCATCAAAAGCAATGAGGACGCTTGTTTATACAAGCAGTTAAGTGGGAGCTCGATTGTGTTTTTGATCTTGTATGTGGATGACATACTACTGATCGGAAATGATTATTCGATGCTGAACTCGGTCAAGGAATCATTGAATGGCAAGTTTTCTATGAAGGACCTTGGTGAGGCAGTTTACATTTTAGGCGTCAAGATCTATAGAGATAGATCGAGGAGGCTACTCGGCTTGAGCCAAAGCACGTACATAGATAAAGTGTTGAAGCAGTTCAACATGAGTGAGGCCAAGAAAGGGTTCTTGCCTATCTCACATGGTATAAGGCTAAGCAAGACTCAGAGTCCTTCGACATCTATTGAGCGAAGTAGGATGAGTCGGATTCTGTATGCCTCGGCAATTGGATCCATCATGTATGCCATGATATGTACCCGCCCTAAAGTTTCTTTTGCAATAAGCCTAACAAGTAGATACCAGGCCAACCCAGGTGAGAGTCACTAGGCAGCGGTAAAGACTATTTTGAAGTACCTGAAAAGGACTAAAGAGATGTTCCTAGTTTATGGAGGCGAGGAAAAGCTCGTCGTAAGGGGTTACACCGATGCTAGTTTCCAACCCGACAGAGATGATTGTCGATCACAGTCCGGATTCATGTGTCATGAATGGAGGAGCAGTGAGCTGGATGAGTTCCAAGCAAGATACGGTGGTCGATTCTACGACAGAAGCCAAATACATTGCGGCTTGTGAAGTTGCAAAGGAAGGTGTTTGGATCCGGAACTTTCTGGATGATCTTGGTATTTTCCCAGCCTCGGTAAAACCATTGGACCTTTATTGTGATAATTCTGGTGCCATCTCACAAGCCAAGGAGCCGAGGGATCACCACATGACCAGGCACGTAGATCGGAAAAATCACCTAATACAAAAGATCGTAAAGAATGGTGATGTTGAGTTATGCAGAATTCACAGGGATGCAAATGTTGCAGATCCATTGACTAAGCCGCTTCCACAATCCAAGCATGAGGGGCATGTTAGAGCAATGGGCATTCGATGTCTATTTGATTGACTCTAGTGCAGGTGGGAGATTGTTGCAGATATGCCCTAGAGGCAATCATGTATGATGATATTTCCTATGTGTTAATGAATAAAGATAGTCCTTGGACGTTATCAATGATGTGTATCAGCAAGTACGTGACTTGTTCATGGGACTATGCATTGTATGATGAACGTCCTAAAAGGTCCCTAGTCGAAAGGCTTGTGTGGACGCACAGCTGACTAGACTAGCATATGAGACGGTCGTCGGCTTGGTCTCAATAGCCATGGGGCATTGGATGCTAACCGGATAATATGGACTTGGAAGGATCTAGTCGGATTCGACGTAGTAGGATCCGAGTCGAGATAAGGTCCAAGTCAGACAAACCCAACTATGAGACACAACGATATGTCATTTGTGAGTGTCTAGTACAACATATGTTCTATGTCCTAAGACCTGAGCTGGTGCATGTACTCGGGATGGTGACATACTTGCTTTGGGCCAACCAAACGCTACTCCGTGATTGGGTAGTTACAAAGGTAGGTTTCGGGCTTGTCTAGACCCATGCTTCAGGAGAGATATACTTTGGGCCCCTCATGTGATCCGACTAGGATCATGTAACACCCTCGATGCGACTATAGCTCCCACGTGTCGAGGCACGACTTAGAGATATAATCGCATTGAAGGCATATGTCGCAAGTTAGGCAATCTTCACAACATCCCATGTAATGTGATAACAAAAAGGGAGATAACATAGTTGGCTTACACTCGCCACGTCAATCAAGTACATAAATAACATTACATCATCCAAAACACTCATGGCCCGACTACGGCGCCAAAATAAAGAGAACCCAACATGCGACAACGGTCCCAATCACCCCCAACTGGGCACCACTACTGATCATCGGGAAAGGAAACATAGTATCATTGAGAGTCTTCGTCGAACTCCCACTTGAGCTCATAAGCGTCTCCTGGAGCGGAATCATCAGGCCCTGCATCTGGTGTAATAGTAATATGTGAGCCACGGGGACTCAGCAATCTCGCACCCTCGCGATCAAGACTATTCAAGCTTATAGATAAGGCAAGGTAAAATATGAGTGGAGCTGCAGCAAGCGACTAGCAAGTATGGTGGCTAACTTATTCGCAGAAGAGAGCGAGAAGAGGAGGCAAAGCACGAGCGAGAAACTAAAGAGCAACCTGCGCAAACATTTCTCCAACACCATGTCCACCTCCCGGACTCCGCCGAGAAGAGGCCATCACGGTAACACACTCAGTTGATTCATTTTAATTGAATTAAGGTTCAAGTTATCTACAACCGGACATTAACAAATTCCCATCTTCCCATAACCGCGGGCACAACTTTCGAAAGTTCAAATCCCTGCAAGGGAGTCCCAACTTAGCCCATGACAAGCTCTCACGGTCAACGAAGGAATAGACCTCCTCCCAAGACGTTCTGATCAGACTCGGTATCTTGGTAATTCAAGATACTTCGACAGCTTAAAACAAGACCAGCAACACCGCCCGAATGTGCCAACAAATCCCGATAGGAGCTGCACATATCTCTTTATCAAGGCACACTCAGATGAGCCAGACGTCGGGTAGGCCAGCCCAGAGTTGCCCCTGGTAGCGCCGGACATCGCTCGGTGGGACCAACACTCAGAGGAGCACTGGCCCGGGGGGGGGGGGGGGGGGGTAAAGTAAGATGACCCTTGAGTCTGCAGAACCCAAGGGAAAGAAAAGGCTAGGTGACAAATGGTAAGACCAATGTTGGGCATTGCTGGAAAAGCTTTAATCAAGGCGAAATATCAAGGGGTTCCCATTATAACCCAACCGCGTAAGGAACGCAAAAATCCGGGAACATAACAACGATATGACGGAAACTAGGGCGGCAAGAGTGGAACAAAACACTAGGTGAGAGGCCGAGCCTTCCACCTTTACCAAGTGTATAGATGCATTAAGATAACATAGCAACATAATGATATCCCAACAAGTAAATAAATGTTCCAATAAGGAACGGCCTCCAATCTTCACGTGCAACTAGCAACGCTATGAGAGGGGCTGAGCAAAGCGGTAACATAGCCAATCAATGGTTTCCTAGGACAATGGTGGGTTAGAGGTTTGACATGCCAATTTGGGAGGCTTTCAACCAAGTGGTAGGCATCGTAGCATTGGCATAGCAAAAGAGCGAGCAAACTAGCATAGCAAAGATAGTAGTGATTTCGAGGGTATGATCATCTTGCCTCCACAGTTGTCAGAGTTGACTGGATCCTCAAGTGCAAACTCAATGGGCTCCTCATTAGCGAACTAGTCTCCCGGCTCTACCCAAACAAGACAAACAGCAACAAGGGTACAATCAACCACGTGCAAACTCAATCAACACGATGCAAAGATGATATGCTATGCGGGATGCGATGCGGGATGCCAAATGCAAGATATGAAAGGAAATGCATGAACCTGGCCTCAACTTGGAATTCCAAGGGTGCCGCTGGAAAGATGAGATGACATCGCTTGAAAACGATATAAAGAACGCCAGAATCGGAGTTACGGTTTGGAAATGGCAAGCGATTCAAAATTGACACCGGTCTGCGATTTACAGCAAGTAGGCATCTAAATGCAATGAGATGAACATGCTACAACACCCAAACATGGCAACAAAATACATGGCAGGGAAGCATACAAGATGCTTAACAAAAATCTAGCACTAAGCTACGGCCAATTCATCCATTAGGAGGTTCAAACAAACATGGGAAAAACGCAAATGGTAAAACAGATCTCAGACATAGTGAAGTCAACACTTGTCTGGAATTTCAGATCATATAGCCCTCTTCGGAGCAACAAAACAACATGCTACAGGACCTGAACATGACAAAGAAAGACATGGCATGGAGCTACTCAACAAGCTTAACAAAAGTCCCTTAGTGACCTTGAGCCAAAAGGGATCAAAAAATATACTAACAAGCACACGAACATAGCAAAAACATAATCAGTTTTCAGACAATGAAAACTGGGACATGCTGAAACGTAACTCATGAAGGCATGTTTACGAGCTCGATGCACTCACCACGGTGCAAGTCATGGCAAGACAAGCATACATCCATCAAGAAGGCACAAAATACAAGCTATACATGGCGAGAACAATGGCATAACATGCAAGGATCGGCTACAATAACATCGGCAAAATCGCAAACAAGTTGACGATCTGCCCAGATTCGCAACGAAGCAAAAGTAGAGCTCGATTGACTCAAGCTAGGGTGCTCCATAATTTCAAAAAAAGATATGGATGGATAGAGCACTACAATATTAACAAAACTCCCTTACTGATCATCCTCAAAAGAGGCATGGATCACTAGGAATCAACATGAACATATGGCATCGTGAGATAAACAATCCCAGGACTTAGTGAAATCACCAAGTCCCTGAAAACAGAATTAGCAAGTGCACCACTTTGCAAGCTTGCACAAGTCACCACACACATCCTAAAAATACATGGGTTGCACCTCTGGAAATATGACAAAACCCTTAACAAAACATATGTAGAACTCACGGGCATATCATGCACACATTAATCATGGCAAAAATGACAAAAGTGCTAAACGGAGTAACAGATCTGACAATTAACTCAAGTAGCCCTCTTCTAACAGCATTTCGGGCATCAAGATGAGCTCAAATGAAAATGATACAATGGAATGAAATGATGTACTCTCTGAGGTAAACATTTTGATATGCTACATGCCCAAATCAGGGCTACGGATGCAAAGTTACGGAGCCTCGAACAGGGGCATATGGATCAAGAATCTCGGGACTTAGCAAAAAAACAACCTCACGAAAATTAGGGTTTACTGTAGCCGTCTCGGATCCGATCTGGATCGGGGCGCGCGGAGCCCGAGGATCGCCAGCGAGCCTTGCCGGCTCCGGCAAGCGAAGAAGCAGCGGGGAGGCGCGGGTCCGGTTGGTGGGGGCGGCGGCTGGCGGCGTCGGGCCCGGCTCCGGTCGCCGGAGTCCCGCGGCGGGGCGGCGAGCTTTGGGCGGAGGCGGCTCCGGGCGGCGGGCATTGGTGCGGCGGCGGGGCACGGCGGGGTCTGGCCGGCGGCGAACTCCGGCCGGCGAGGCGGCGGGGAGGGGAAGAGGCGGCGCGGGCGGGCGCCTCAGGCCCGGCTCGGCACCTGGTAGTGAAGTATTCTATGGCTTGCACCTCTTGCACTCCTTCGCAGGAATTGCGCAGTTCGGCCCATCGCGTCAAGTAGTCGCGGGTGGACTTGGCGGAGCCTTGGATGCACAGGGAGAGCTGGCGAGGCTTTGGCGGCCACTTGTAGGTGCTGGTGAAATTGTGGATGTAGACTTCGGTGAAGTCCACCCAGCTATTGACGCTGTAGGTCTTGAGAATGTTCAACCATGTCCGAGTTGTGCCCTGGAGCATGAGGGGAACATACTTCACTACAACGTTCTTGTTTCCGTTTTCTATGCTGACGGCGGTGGAGTAGTCAATTAGCCAATCTTCCAGCTTCACAGAGCTGTTTTACTTGGGAGTGTGTCAACGGAGCGAGAACCCTTCTGGGAAGGGCTCGTTGTGAATGCGGGGGCCGAAACAAGGCGGTCCGATCGCATCTTCTTCCTCAAGCGCCAGGGGTCGAGCCAGGCGATTGATTTGGTGGCGGGCGTCATTTTGTCTGATTCCCTCACGGTGGCCTAGCCGATCACCGAGAGTTGTGTGATCAACAGCCAGCGGGGAGACGCGCCTCTCCCTGCATGGGGGAGGCAGACGATCACCCCGCTGCTCGACTGAACGAGGGCCGCCATCTTGGTCGCGCTCGATGGTGATGCCCGTTCGGCTGTGGCTAGCAGCCGGCTCTGGGTATCTTCGGTCGCGGGCGCCGCCTGTCAGCATCCGAGAGGTCGCGCCATGTTCTTGGTGAGGGGGGAGGTTCTCGGCTTGCAGGCCGGGTTCCACCATGCGGCGGCCGGCCTCTTGCTGCGTGGCAGCCTCATGGAGGAGCTGATGGACACCCTATGTCATGCAGCGTCGCTCGTCACCCTCTAGGTGATCCTGTTCGTCTGCCGCCGCCCGGGCGGCACGCTGGTTCTCCAAGGGTGTAGCGTAAACGGGGCGCTCAACCCCCAGCATGCTGGCGAGGGCCGCGCCCCACTGCCGAACGGTGCCCATCCGGCTGGGCTCACCAGGAGTCGGCGCGGTCGATCTCGCGCTGGTAGGCCTCAGTGAGGCATCTCATGGCGGCCAACTTTTTGGCGCTCTCGACGAGTGTGACGCGGCATGCCTCCAGCATCTTGCTGTCAGGACCCCGATCATAAGTCACACCGATCTAGCATCTAACACTTCATATCACTTTGTGGCCTCATGCACGGTATTCCCACGGGTGCCACCTTACTTGGCCCGGGACCGTTTGTGCCTTTTGGCTCACGTATATGATAGTGTCGCTAGCATCCATATGACAGAGAACCCGGGCCGACGTAACTCGTCGTGAACCCAAAGTGGCACACGAGTCCACATATTCACCATATCAATACACCACTATGATTCCGCTCCCGTCTACCTACGAGAACACCATCCATAGCACTCACGCTTATCTTGCGCATTTTAGAGTATCCACTTTAACTTGTCTATGAACTATTATAGGCAACCCAGAAGTCCTTTACCGCGGACATGGCTATTCGAATAGATCATTTATAACCCTACAGGGGTGTACTTCTTCACACATGTTTCCACCACTCAGCGTTTGCACACGACATGTGCTCGGTAGACTTCAAGCGAAAGCCGACGTGGGTGTAGACCACGACCTAACTAACCACACAAGTCTCTAGTCCAGGTTTATCGCCTATTCGGGTTCCGTCCGCGAGGAGATCCGGCCGGTGTTTCGCTCACAGCCCCAAACGATGTGTGCAGGGCTCCCGAGACACCAAACGGGCGCCCGGTACACCAGGCCAAAGTGTATCTACCGCATTATAGCCCACCCCTAGGGTCAGCGCTACGCACGGCCTCCAATACATATCCTACAAACACCGAAAACTAGTTGCAACTCCTGGACAGAGGACAAGGGCGGTTAATAAGTCAAGCGGGGTCATATTTCAGGGCCCAACGTGTGGTAGTAGCTTGCTTGAGGACGATTTCAGTGAGACAACCCGACATGTACTCCTACATGGCCTCTCACCGCTACCTTTACCAAATCGTGTTCACACACTTAGCTCACACAGTAGGACATGTTCACAACTTTCCAATTCATCCCCGATGAATCAGACCTGACACAACTCTAAACAATAGCAGGCATGACAAGCAAACATGAATGAGTAGGCACATCAGGGCTCAAACAACTCCTACTCATGCTAGTGGGTTTCATCTATTTACTGTGGCAATGACAGGTCATGCAGAGGAAAGGGGTTCAACTACCGCAACATATAATAGTTGAATCGTTGTTGTCCTAATGCAGTAAAAGAGAGCAGGTGCGAGAGAGTGGGATTGTATCGAAATGAACAAGGGGGTTTTGCTTGCCTGGCACTTCTGAAGATAATATAGTTCTTCATTGGTGTCATAGATCATGTCGTCGGGAACATCATCGACTGAGAGGGGATGGTTACCGGCAAACAGAGAAAGAAACACAATCAATGCAATGCACAATATGATGCATGAGCATGACATGGTAAAATGAGTGTGTTGAGCTAATGCAACTACAACAAGATGGGTTTGAGCTATTTTGAACCAAAGATTCAAAGTTCAAACCCATTTGTGATCTTAAATAGTGCTTTATCATGTTTTGCACTAAACAACAAGTTAACTTGTTTAAACATGCATGAAACCAGTACAGATGGATAGATTGGATTTTTCTGATCATTTTTGATAAATAATTTATTTCATTCTGAGTTACGGTTGAATTTCTATGAATTTTAGTAATTTTGGGCATTTCCTGAAAATAAATAAATCATTTCTGATTTATTTAAAATCCCAGAAACATATACTGCATCAGCATGACGTCAGGCTGAGGGCAGTAGGTCAACGGAATCAGCCAGGTCAACCCTCACCTATGGGACCCACAGGTCAGTGACACAACAAACTAACTCTGTTAGTTAGTGCTAAGTTAAATACTAACCTAACTTAATCAGGGCATGGGCCCACATGTTAGTGATATAGAGTTAGTTATCAAGGTGATTAACCTCTAACAGTGGTAATTAGGACTAATTAAAACCTAAACTAACTCTAGTCAGAGGCTGGCCCCACATGTCATCGACACAGTGGGGCCCAGTCGTGGTCAAAGTGGGTCAACTCCACCAGCGACTTGACGCTGGCGAGGCCAGTCGCGGCGGCGAGCCTCGGGTTTGCGTCTCCGGTGACCAAATGGCCGGCGGAGGGCATCTATGTGATGTGGACGCATGTCTGCATCGAGTAGTGGTGGTGGTTGGGCCTGGGGTGGCCGGAGTAGTCGCCAATGATGTCCTTGGCGGCTGCCAGAGATCGGGTGAGCTCGGGGTTGTTGCTATGATGGCCGTGGTGGCTCGTGTGTGGCACCTACATGCTCTATGCGGCATGGGGAGGAAGCTGGGCACGACAGCCGGACCATTAGATGGCCGGAGACACATCGGCGGCGAGCACAGGCGGCGGTGCATGCGGGCAAGCTCGAGGCGGCGTGTATAGTGCACGAGAGTGAGAACTGAGGGGAGAACGGTCAGTGGCTCACAGCGGTCACGGCAACGCAGACGGTAGCCCTAGGGAGGAACCGGAGCGAAGCAGGTCGGCGAGGGGATCTCCGGCATCGGGAGGTTGAAGACGAGCTCAGTGAGATCGTTCGGGGGCGTCCGGTGGCACGTAAGTCGTCGGGGAGGCATAGGCGATGATGGCAGAGCTCTGGGACACGATGGTGAGGCGAGGAGATGACGATGGCCGTGGCAGCAGCGAGCGGCGGCGACGAGCGCGCTCGGGTGCGCTGCGGGGAGAGAGCAGAAGAGGGGAGTGGAGGAGTGGATAGACAAGAGGGGTCGGGGGGTTGCATGGCGTCTCCAGCCAGCCAATAGCGTCGGTGGAAGCAGGAGGTGGCTCGGGGCGTGCCGGCGTGCGGCGACCATGCGCGCGGCGTCCTACTGGCGCCGGGAGGAAGACGCCCCTGCCCCTGGTGGGCTTGGCAGCTAGTTGGGCCGGCTACAGGTAAGGCCCAGGTGGGTACTCTCTCTTCTCTCTCTGCTAATTTGTTTCTGTTTTCTAATTTTCTGTTCTTTGTTTTGATTTGATTTAAATACCAAATCTCTTTATAAAATTCTGCAAACTTTTATGGGCACTATCTGATTTAAACCAGAGGCCCTCACCAAGTTTCAGAATATTTGGAGCTACCAATTATTTTATAGGAATTAATAGCTCCAATTCAAATACATTAAGAGTTAATTCAAAAATCCAGGAATGACCTAGAAATATGTACATCATTTTCGGCAGAGGTTTTCACCTTTATCAAAAACCATGAACATTTTCAAAGGGCATTTTGGGTTCATTGAAAATATTTTTAATTTGATCCTAGTTGCATTTCATTTGGTGCTAAGGTTTGAACATCCCCATTTCAAGTTTATGCAAAATTTAAACATGATGCACACATGAAGCTATCCTAGTGCAATGCCAGAAGCTAGGGATGATGCACACAAGAATCTCGTCCCGAGATTCAGGACGTGAGGTGAGAAGACAAAGGGGATGCAAGGCTTAACACAATCTTCATGATCCAACTGCCTCAGATCGATCTTGGCGTCCTTCCTTTCAAGATTTTCATCCAACACAATGACGATGGAGAGGAACTCTACCGAAATCGATCTTCTCGAAGATCAGGTAACTCAAGATCAACTCTTGGGGTGAGATATGAAACATCTCTTGAGCTGAGACACGAAACATACATCCAACGGAATGAAGTGAAACAGAGAACGAAGATTCAAGTTGATAAGCACAATTCCACGCTGAACAAGATGGTGCATGGTTTCAAGATAACAAGGAGTTAACTGCCATGATTCCATAACGGCACCTTAGGGAAGGTGACTTGCAGAAATACTCCGTTAAGTGGCAAAAAGAATTACTTTTGATTCAGAGATCATTAAAACTCTTCATACTAGCCTAGGGTAAATCACAACAATTGTTTGGCGGAATACAAAGGGATGGCGTACCCAGACTAGGATGGATGATGTGGACTACCTTGTTGAAGACAACGCAAGGGATGATTTTGCTTATCATCGGAGATGGATGGGACCCATGGTAAGTCCACTTTTGAAGATGATCTTGGACGACAACTGCTGAGAAGGCGGATCATAGTGAAAATGCACAATGGTGGGTGCAAGCTGGGGACAAAATGCAAATGTTGGGAATGATTCTAGTAACTGGGAGAAACTCAATAATAGAGAGTGATTCCACTGTTTGAAAGGTTATGGCATAATCGAAGAATCAGAGAGCGGATCCCAATTAATGCAGACGATAAATCCTAGTGATTGCGCGTGCTCTCAAGAACTTGAGCATTCCCATATTCAACAAGTTTTACCAATATCCATGTCAAGGATCCTGGCAACACAACATATTACCATGATGGATAATGGTGGAGGATGTAGACGCAAAGAAAGATAACACTTTCTCAGATTTCACCTTAGCGAGGCCAAGGGATCAAAATCTGGATGATCGACCGAGAGACATTTAGCACTCCGCTTCTAATGTTCTCCTTGATGTGCTAGCTTAACCCATTTATTGATATGGTTAGGTATCTAGAACATCAAGTAAAAGGTCGGACTTCAGAAACACAAAAATCCATAGGGAACAACTTCTGGAATAAATTCTACGAGATCCTTAGGGGGAGGTGGCCAACTTCCTCAGTCAAGATACTACAATAATAGGTCTTCCGGCTGGGTGTGTTGGCCACGACATCCACTCTACCGGTTACCGAGAGACCAATATTATAGATCTTGGGAAAATGTTCCAACCATCACATCTGCTTGAGATTCAGATCTGGTTGGTGTCAGGATATTCCAGACTCATCGAGTCTAGGAAGAAAAATGGAAGTTTGCAACACAAATCGACGAGATGACATTGCAAGATTCTCGGGAGATGAACTATGATAACAAGCTCCAAAACATGAGCTGGTTCTGCTACAACATGTGAACACGCTGTTCTAGACAAGCATGACCACGTAGTAGTCTTATAATAAAACAGTACCGAGTTCTGATTTGGAACCATCATCGAGGATATCAAAGTCCTAACATAAGTCATGATTCTTAAGAAGGAACTTCTTCTCCTTGAACAAATCAACCAGTGGCTTGGTGTGCTAGGGATACATACAGAATGAAGGTTGCAAGTCTCCAAACCACATAATACTTTGCACATATGCATCACTGACTTGGGATGATTCCAGAGGAAGCAAAACAAACTTTCTCGAATTTACGGCGGCAACTTGTTTCAAATGCACATGAATTAGAGGAAGTCTCTTCTTTCATCCAACATCTTCTTCATGAATGGGGCACGAAGATAATGCTTACAAAAGTTTCCAACACTGGCTTAATGTTCAACATGAATCATGGAGAAGATAAAATGATGCTGATAGGCTCAACAACAAATCATAAAGATTTCCATGAAGATGGATTTCCACAACTATGTGAACAAAGCAATAGCATTGGTTAGAACAAAAGATATAATGGTGTATGCTCAAGGATCAACCACGAGTAAGACAACACTACGAACACCGTTGGTTTTGATTTGATTTGATGATAGCCCAGAGTCAAATCAAAGATTGGTTAAGATAATAGCACCGACAACTAATCATGAGGATCAATCAACGAAGATATCATCTTTCTTCAATATACCACACACACACACACACACAAAAAGATATCCCTTAACATGAACTAAGTCATACAAGCTTTTATCTTCCAACTCTCCAAGTTGTTGTTTGGCTTAACCAACTAGTTCAGGGGTATCCAACACAGATTCTTGGAGAACGGGTGGTTTACAAGAAACAAACTTGGTCACGAACTCAACATAGCGGTCAGGTGACAACATGGTAACTCTTCCGAGAAGATATCCGGAAAATCACGAACCACCGATATGTTACTAAGCTCAAGAACAATCTTGCTTTTCAAGGCAAGATGATATGATCAAAAGAGCGAGGGATTGACACAATCATAACTCATTGATCAAAGGGTGCACCTGAAATAAGGACTAGGTAGCATGATCAATCCTCGGATGATGATTTAATAACCAGCATGCTAAGAATGAGAGTATTGTCCATTTACTACCAAGCAACAAGTTTCCCGGAGTATTGATTTCACACATCACAATTCACTTGTCGGCATTCCGGTTACAACAACACGGAACTCAGGGATGAATAATGATGGCGAGACGTATCACTCCGTCAAGAATTCATAAGAGGTGGTGCAATTCTCATGACATTCTTGACATACATATGGTAACACTTCAAGGTAGAACAGACAAAAGATGGATTGGCATTTTGATCCACGGAATACAACTACTTTGACCCAATCCTAGATATGGACGAGGTACTGGGGTTTGTTTCTCCTAGTCATTCCAGAATAGAATGGCTTGACGGACCACAAGAGTAATAGGCATCGATGAACACGAATGCACACATGCTCTTGACTATCAACTGATAGATGAAGGCCGAAATACAGTTAAAGAGGGACAACTCAAGGAACATAAAACTTCCTGATTTGTGGATGCATAGATTAGCATGTCGAATGAGTTCAACAAGTTTCTTCCAGATAACCCATGCAGAAAGGTATAACTGCTAGAATCACAATTATGAATGGAGAACTTCTGAAGAGCACTCTTGTTGTGATCTTTTGGTTCAAATAACTTCTGCCATAAGCAGTTCATGGTATTTGGAAGAAGGAAATACCACGGACCTCGAGGACTATCACAAGGTTACTAATAACCTAAAGGAACGAGCAAACACTATCAACTTGAGATAAGTAGGGTGAATCTAGAGTTCAAAACCCAGGAATAGAATGCCTACCAACTAAATGGCATCACGGGATGCTTTCGAGAATGATGGCCAGAATCATCACACTAGGAACACAAAACATGGCTAGATTACTAGGTGACTCCCCAAAACACCTAGGGTCATAATAATAGCTCCAACATATATGTCGAGGCAACAAAGTACCTCAACTCACCGATTAGTGTGATTAATCTGGTCCAAATGGACATCAGGAACAGGAGGAAGGGGTTTGCAATTGCATCAGACTATTTAGAGACCTGGGATGACTCGGACAGCATAAGGCTGTAAATGATCAAAAGATTTGAGACATCCTGCAAAATGGTGGCATAACCACTCAACAACACAATATCAAGGTTCCGAGATCAACTGTCCACATACGGAAGTAGTAGAAACTGAACTGAGACTGGAAACTATCAATCCTATAAGTCTATGGATTAGTAACATGTCATCCTGATAGATCGGTGAGAAGGCCTAGTTTCTTAACCCCATAGAAAAAAATAGGTTGACTCAGATCAGAAGGACATAGGGTATAAGGAGTAAAAAGAGCCTTATGTTCCCTTCCACAATCAATTCCATTACATAACTAAAGCATTTCTAGACTCGACTTCGACCAGTTTGGCTTGGTAATCCTCCAGGCAGTTAGGCTCGGATAAGCTGTCAGGACCACGATCCTAAGTCACACTGATCTAGCATGTAACACATCATATAACTTTGCGGCCTCACGCACGGTATTCCCACGGGTGCCACCTTACCTGGCCCGGGACCGTTTGCGCCTTTTGGCTCACGTATATGATAGTGTCGCTAGCATCCATATGACAGAGAACCCGGGCCGACATGACTAGTCGTGAACCCAAAGTGGCACTAACTTACAGGGACAGGCATACATGAAACAACATCGAACATGTCGGTCATCAGCGTGTGAATCCGAGCTGTAGCAATTGGGCTAACAGGACTCCGGGAACCCGGGCTGTAGCAGGCTAGCAGGACTCCGGAAGACACCGCGTGACATTTCCCCGATGGGACAGACATAGGAACAAAGTGAATCACATGCCGGCCAGTCTAAGTGTTCTGAAGCAGTAGTATAGGGCTAGCAGGACTTCGGTAAACCGGGCTTTAGCAGACTACCGAGGCTTAGTGGAAACACCAGACTACATTTCCCCATAAGAGAGGCTACCAAGGATAAACAACTAGATTGTCGGATCCCACACATACCAAGCATTTCAATAACATACACATAATATGCTCGATATGTGCAAATACAACATGGCATCACAACAAAACTCTACGACTCAAAAAGTATTAATTCATTAGGCTCCAAAGATCCAGATATTACAAACATGGGTCTCATGACCCAACATTCAGAGCATACTAGACAAAGCACATGCGTAAGCTTAACATGTCTGAGTACAGACATCTACAAATGAAAAAGGCTGAGAAGCCTGACTATCTACCAGATCCCGCCGAGGGCACAAGATCGTAGCTGAGGTAACAAGCTAAACATCGAAGTCCACGTGGAACTACTAGCGAGACTGAAGTCTCTCTGCAAAATATAAATTAATCAAATGTGAGTATAAATGTACCTAGCAAGACTTACATCAAAACTAACTACATATGCATCCGTATCCACAAAGGGGTAGTGGAGTTTAACCGCAGCAAGCCAGCCTTGACTCGGTGGCTATCCTAAACTACGATTGCAAATAACTCTTTTGAGGTGGCGCACACGAGTCCACATATTCACCATATCAATACACCACTATGGATCCACTCCTGTCTACCTACGAGAACGCCATGCATAGCACTCACGCTTATCTTGCACATTTTAGAGTATCCACTTTCACTTGTCTATGAACTGTTATAGGCAACCCAGAAGTCATTTGCCGTGGATACGGCTATTCGAATAGATCATTTATAACCCTGCAGGGGTGTACTTCTTCACACATGTTTCCACCACTTAGCGTCTGCACTCGACATGTGCTCGGAATACTTCAAGCGAAAGCCGATGTGGGTGTAGACCAAGACCTAACTAACCACACAAGTCTCTAGTCCAGGTTTATCGCCTATTTAGGTTCCATCCGCAAGGAGATCCGGCCGGGGTTTCGCTCACAGCCGCAAACGATGTGTGCAGGGTTCCCGAGACACCAAACGGGCGCCCGGTACACCGAGCCACGGTTTATCTACCGCATCATAGCCCACCCCTAGGGTCAGTGCTACGCACGGCCTCCAACACATATCCTACAAACAACAGAAACTAGCTGCAACTCCTGGACAGAGGACAAGGGCGGTTAATAAGTCGAGCGGGGTCATATTTCAGGGCCTAACGTGTGGTAGTAGCTGTTTCATGGATCACAAACACATAACTCAGTTCCTGAGGACGGTTTCAGTGAGACAACCCACCATGTACTCCTACATGGCCTCTCACCACTACCTTTACCAAATCGTGTTCACACCCTTAGCTCACATGGTAGGACATGCTCACAACTTTCCAGTTCATCCCCGATGAATCAGACCTGACACAACTCTAAGCAATAGCAGGCATGACAAGCAAACATGAATGAGTAGGCACATCAGGGCTCAAACAACTCCTACTCATGCTAGTGGGTTTCATCTATTTACTACGGCAACGACAGGTCATGCAGAGGAAAGGGGTTCAACTACCGCAGCATGTAATAGTTGAATCGTTGTTGTCCTAATGCAGTAAAAGAGAGCAAGAGCGAGAGAGTGGGATCATATCGAAATGAACAAGGGGGTTTTGCTTGCCTGGCACTTCTGAATATAATATAGTTCTTCATTGGTGTAATCGATCATGTCGTCGGGAACATCGTCGACTAAGAGGGGACGGTTACCAGCAAACAGAGAAAGAAACACAATCAATGAAATGCACAATATGATGCATGAGCATGACATGGTAAAATGAGTGTGTTGAGCTAATGCAACTACAACCAGATGGGTTTGAGCTATTTTGAACCAAAGATTCAAAGTTTAAACTCATTTGTCATCTTAAATAGTGCTTTATCATGTTTTGCACTAAACAGCAAGTTAACTTGTTTAAACATGCATGAAACCAGTACAGATGGATAGATTGGATTTTTCTAATCATTTTTCATATATAATTTATTTCATTCTGAGTTATGGTTGAATTTCTATGAATTTTAGAAGTTTTGGGCATTTCCTGAAAATAAATAAATCATTTCTGATTTATTTAAAATCCCAGAAACACATACTGCGTCAGCATGACGTCAGGCTGAGGTCAGCAGGTCAACGGAGTTAGCTCGGTCATCCCTGACCTATGGGACCCACAGGTCAGTGACACAACAAACTAACTCTGTTAGTTAGTGCTAAGTTAAATACTAACCTACCTTAATTAGGGCATGGGCCCACATGTTAGTGATACAGAGTTAGTTAGCGAGGTGATTAACCTCTAACAGTGGTAAGTAGGACTAATTAAAACCTAAACAAACTCTAGTCAGAGGCCGGCCCCACATGTCATCGACATAGGGGGGCCCAGTTGTGGTCAAAGTGGGTCAACCCCACCGGCGACTTGACGCCGGCAAGGCCAGTCGCGGCGGCGAGCCTCGGGTTTGCGTCTCCGGCGACCAAATGGTCGGCGGAGGGCATCTATGTGATGCGGACACATGTCCGCATCGAGTAGTGGTGGTGGTTGGGCCTGGGGTGGCCGGAGTAGTCGCCGGCGATGACCTTGGCGGCTGCCGGAGCTCGGGTGAGCTCGGGGTCGTCGCTGTGACGGCCATGGTGGCTCGTGCGTGGCACCTACGTGCTCTACGCGGTGTAGGGAGGAAGCTGGGCACGACGGCCGTACCATTAGATGGCCGGAGAAACGTCGACGGCGAGCACAGGCGGCGGTGCGTGCGGGCGAGCTCGAGGCGGCATGTACGGTGCACGAGAGCGAGAACGGAAGGGGGAGAAGGGCAGTGGCTCACAGCGGTCACGGCAACGCAGACGGCAGCCCCGGGGAGGAAACGGAGTGAAGCAGGGCGCCGAGGGGATCTACGGCATCGGGAGGTTGAAGACGAGGTCAGTGAGATCGTTCGGGGCCGTCCGGTGGCACGTGAGTCGTCGGGGAGGCATAGGCGATGATGGCGGAGCTCTTGGACACGATGGTGAGGCGAGGAGATGACGGTGGCCGTGGCAGCAGCGAGCGGCGGCAACGAGCGCGCTCGGGTGCGCTGCGGGGAGAGAGCAGAAGAGGGGAGAGGAGGAGTGGATAGACCAGAGGGGTCGAGGGGTTGCGTGGCATCTCCAGCCAGCCAACAGCGCCGGCGGAAGAAGGAGGTGGCTCAGAGCGTGTCGGCGTGCAGCAACCACGCGCGTGGCATCCTACCGGCGCGGGGAGGAAGATGCCCCTGCCCCTGGTGGGCTTAGCAGCTAGCTGGGCTGTCTACAGGTAAGGCCCATGTGGGTTCTCTCTCTTCTCTCTCTGCTAATTTGTTTCTGTTTTCTAATTTTCTGTTGTTTGTTTTGATTTGATTTAAATACCAAATCATTTGATAAAATTCTGCAAACTTTTATGGGCACTATCTGATTTAAACCAGAGGCCCTCACCAAGTTTCAGAATATTTGGAGCTACATGGTGGGTTGTCTCATTGCAGCCATCCTCAGAAACTGACTTATGTGTTTGTGATCCATGAACAGCTACTACCACACATTGGGCTCCCGGCACTCCAAGCTCTCTCGACTTATTAACCGCCTCGATCTCTATCCAGGAGTTGCAACTAGTTTCTGGTGTTTGTAGGTAGTGTTAGTAGTCTACCAAGTGGCACCCGGTATAGGTGGGCTTGGGACAGACTAGGCACTGTGGCATTGTGTACGAAGCAGAGATCCATCCGCCGAGGTGGGCTTGGGAACCCTGCACACATCGTTTGGGGCCGTGAGCGACACCCCGGCCAGATCTCCTTGCGGATGGAACCCGAATAGGTGATAAACCTGGACTAGAGACTTGTGTGGTTAGTCAGGTCATGGCCGACTTCCTCGCCAGGCTTCCGCCGGAAGGTTTCCGAGATACACGACGTGTACAAGGTGTTAAGTGGCGAGAGCGTGTGTGAAGAACTACACCCCTGCAGGGTTAACATCATCTATTCGAATAGCCGTGTCCGCGGTAAAGGACTTCTGGGTTGCCTGTACAGTTCATAGACAAGTGAAAGTGGATACTCTAAAATGCGCAAGATAAGCATGAGTGCTATGGATGGCCTTCTCGTAGGGAGACGGGAGCGGATCCATAGTGGTGTATTGATATGGTGAATATGTGGACTCATGTGCGCCACCTCAAAAGAGTTACTTGCAGTCGTAGTCCAGGATAGCCACTGAATCAAAGTTGGCTTGCTGCTGTTAAACTCCACCATCCCCTTTGTTGATACAGATGCATATGTATATAGTTCTGATGTAAGTCTTACTTGGTACATTTGTACTCACATTTGCTTAATTTATGTTTTGCAGAGAGATTTCAGTCTCGCTAGTAGTTCCGCCTGGACTTCGACGTTTAGCTTGTTACCTCAGCTACGATCTTGTGCCCTTAGCAGGGTCTTGTAGACAGTTAGGCCTCTTAGCCTTTTTCTTTTGTAGTTGTCTGTACTCAGACAAGATAAGTTTCCGCATGTGCTTGTTGCTTGTATGACTTGAATGTTGGGTCCTCATACCCATGTTTGTAATATTTGGCTCTTCAAAGCCTAATGTATAAATACTTTGAGTTGTAGAGTTCTGTTGTGATGCCATGTTGTATTTAAACATATCGGGCATATTGTGTGTATGATTGAAATGCTTGGTATGTGTGGGATCGGAAAACCTAGTGGTTTATCCTTGGTAGCCTCTCTTATGGGGAAATGTAGTCTAGTGCTTCCACTGAGCCATGGTAGTCTGCTACAGCCTGGTTTACCGGAGTCCTGCTAGCGCAGTTACTACTGCTCCAAAACACTTAGACTGGCCGGCATGTGATCCACTTTGTTCCTGTGTTTGTCCCTTCGGGGAAATGTCACGCGGTGATTTCCGGAGTCCTTCTAGCCTGCTACAGCCCAGGTTCCCGGAGTCCTGTTAGCCCGGTTGCTACAGCCCGGATTCACATGTTGATGACCGACACGTTCGAGACTGAGTCATGTATGCCTGTCCCTGTAAGTTAGTGCCACTTTGGGTTCACGACTAGTCATGTCGGCCCGGGTTCTCTGTCATATGGATGCTAGCGACACTATCATATACGTGAGCCAAAAGGTGCAAATGGTCCCGGGCCAGGTAAGGTGGCACCCGTGGGAATACCGTGCGTGAGGCCGCAAAGTGATATGATGTGTTACATGCTAGATCAATGTGGCTTAGGATCGGGGTCCCAACAGCTTTGGTATCAGAGCCTGACTGCCTATAGGATTACCATTCCAAACTGGTCGAAGTCGAGTCTAGAAATGCTTTAGTTATATTGGAATTGATTGTGAAAGGGAACGTAAGGCTCTTTTTACTCCTTTACCTTATGCCCTTCTGATCTGAGTCATGCTCTTCTCTTATACGGGGATTAAGAACTAGGCTTCTCATCTTTCTATCAGGACCACGTGTTACTAATCCATAGACTTGTAGGAATGTTGGATTCAAGCCTCAGTTCAGCTCTTACTACCTTCGTGTGTTGACAGTTGCTCACGGAACATTGATATTATGATGTTGAGTGGTTATGCCACCATTTTTGCAGGATGTCTCAAATCTTTTTGAGCATTTACAACCGTTATGCTGTCCGAGTCATCCCAGGTTTATAAATAGTCTGATGCATTTGCAAATCCCTTCTTTCTGTTCCCGATGTCCCTTTGGGCCAGTTTAACCACACTAATCGGTGAGTTGAGGTACTCTGTTGCCTCGACATATATGTTGAAGCTATTATTATGACCCTAGGTGTGTTAGAGGATCACCTAGTAATCTAGCCATGTTTTGTGCTCCCGGTGTGATGATTCTGGCCATCATTCTCGAAAGCATTCCATGATGCCACTTAGTAGGCATTCTATTCCTGGGTTCTTGAACCCGAGGTTCGCCCTACTTACCTCATGTTGATAGTGTTTGCTAGTTCCTTTAGGATAAAAGTAACCTTTGTGATAGTCTTCGAGGTCCGTGGTATATCATTCTTCCAAATACCATGGATCAATGTGGTAGAAGTTCTTGAACCAAAATATCACAATAGGAGTGCTCTTGATGAGTTCTCGATTCTATATTGTGAACCTGGCAGTCCTACCTTTCTGCATGGGTTATCTGGAAGAAACATGTTGAATTTATTCAGCACACTAACTGATGCATCTACAACTTAAAGAAATTATATGTTCCGCTGAGTTGTCTCTTTTTAGTTGTATTCTGACCCTCTTGTATCAATTGTTGGTCAAGAGTAGTTGTGCATTCATGTTATCGATGCCTATTATTCTTGTGGTCTGTCAAGTCGTTCTATTCCGGAATGACTAGGAGAAACAAACTCCAGTACCTCATTCATATCCAGGATTGGGTCAAAGTAGTTGTGCTCCGCAGATCAAAATGCCAATCCAGCGTTTGTTCTGCTCTACCCTGGAGTGTTACCCCCTTTATGTCAGGATTCTCATGAGAATTGCACCACCTCTTATGAATTCTTGACGAAGTGATACTTCTTGCCATCATTGTTCATTCCTCGGTCTCCGTGTTATTGTAACCAGAATACTTACAAGTGAATCGTGATGTGTGAAATCAATACTCCTAGGAACCACATTTCTTGGTAATTAATGGACAATACTCTCATTCTTAGCATGCTGGTTATTGAATCATCATCCTAAGATTGATCGTGCTACCTAGTCCTTATTTCTAGTGCACACTTCGATCGACGAGTTGGGAATTTCGCAAATCCCTTGCTCTCTTGATCATATCGTCTTGCCTTGAAAAGCAAGATTGTTCTCGAGCTTAGTAACATATCGATGGTTCGCCATTTTCCAATTATCTTCTCGGAAGTATCACTAGGTTGTCCCCTGACTGTTATGTTGAGTTCATGTTCAAGTTGGTTCCCTATAAACCACCCCTTCTCCAAGAATCTGTGTTCAATACCCTTGAGCTAGTTGGTTGAGCTAAACAACAACTTGGAGAGTTGGAAGATAAAAGCTTTGTCCGGCTTAGTTCACTCCAAAGGGATATCCTTAGGTGTGTGTGTGTGTGTGTTGAAGAAAGATGTTATCCTCATTGATTGATCCTCGTGATTAGTTGCTGATGCTATTGTCTTATCGAATCTTTGATTTGAGTGTGGGCTATCCTCAAATCAAATTAGAACCAACGATGTTCGTAATGTTGTCTTACCCGTGGGTTTTCCTCAAGCATACACCATTATATCTTTTTGGTCTAACCAATACTACCGCCATGTTCACATAGTTGTGGAATTCCATCTATATGGAAACCTGGATTAATTTTTGTTGAGCCCATCAACAACATCCCTATCTTCTCCATGATTTTGTTGGACATTAAGCTAGTGTTGGAAACTTTGTAAACATTGCCTTCGTGTTCCGTTCATGAGGTATATGTTTGGTGTAAGAGGTGACTTTCTCCATGTTCAAGTGCATCAGGTGCAAGTTGCCACCGTGAATTCGAGAATGGTTTGTTTTGCTTCATCTGGAATCATCCCAAGTCAGTCATGCATACGTGCGAAGTATTCTTTGGTATGGAGACTTGCAACCTTCATTCTATATGTATTCCTAGCACACCAAGCCACTGATTGATTTGTTCTAGGAGAAGGAGTTCCTTCTTAAGAGCATGCCTTATGAAAGGACATTGTTATTCCGCGATGACGATTCCCCACCTGAACTCTGTAGTATTTTGTTGTAAGACTACTATGTGGTCATGCTTGTCTTGGACAACATGTTCACGGGTATGTAGCGGAACCAGCTAATGTTTTGGAGCTTACTATCGTAGTTCATTTCCCGAGAATCTCGCAACATCATCTCGTCTATTTGTGTTGCTACCTTTCTTTTTCCAGACATGATGTCTGAAATATCCCGTTACCAACCAGATCTGAATCTCAGGCAGATATGATGGTTGGAACATTCCCAACATTGCATTTTGTCCCCAGCTTTCACTCGCCATTGTGCCATTTTACTATGATCTGCCTTCTCAGTAATTGTTGTTCAAGATCATCTTCAAAAGTGGTCCTACCGTGGGTCCCATCCATTTCCGATGATAAGCATAAAATCATCCATTGTGTTGTCTTCAACACGGTAGTCCACATCATCCATTCTAGTACAGGTATGCCATTCCTCTGAAGTCCACCAAACAATCGTTTGTGAGTTGCCTTAGGCTGGTATAAAGAGTCTCAATGATCTCTATATCAAAAGTAATTCTTCTTTGAACTTAAGGGGATAATTCTACGAGTCACCTTCCCTATGGTGCCCCGTTACGGAATCATGGCAATTATTTACTCGCTATCTTGAAACCATGCACCATCATCTTAAGCGTGGAATTATTTCCTACCAAATTAAACCTTCGTCATTTGTTTCTTTCCATACCTCTTGACGTGTATTTGTGTCTCAGCTCAAGATATGTTCAATGTCTCATTCCGTGAGCTGATTGTGAGTTGCTCGATCTTCGAGAAGATCGACTCCTTAGAGTTTTCCCTTTCTTCTCACCGTCGTGTTTGATGAAGTTCCCGAAGGCAAAGACGTCAAGATCAATATGATGCAATGAATCAACTTCTTCAAGAAGGGCAGTTGGATCATGAAGATCGTGTTAGCTTTGTGTCCCCTCTGTCTTCTTACCTCATGTCTTGAATCTCGGGACGAGTTTCTTGTTTAGTGGGGGTGAGTTGTCACAGCCCTAGATTAGACTTTCTTGCCTTTGCATCTCATCATGTCATCATCATAGTTATGTTTATGAAAGTTGAATTGAGGTTAGTTGAAACCCTCAGAAATCATTTCAAAAATAATCAACATTAAAATATCTTCAAAGAAGTCCAAGAAAATGTTCCTCTTAGTCTCTGAAAATATTGGCAAGATCTAAAACTCAAAACAATATTTTTGCATCCTCAGATATATTTATTTTGGGCCTTTGAATTAAATCAATAACATATATGAGTTGGATTTATTTCTGTTATATAAGAGATAAAGTTCAAACAATTTTTGTAAGTTTGCATGTGGCCTTGGACTAGTTTTTTGAGCTCATATAAAAATTTACAGAAAGTTCTAAATGATTTGATGCCTCAAATCAAATCTAACAAATTACAGAAAATAGAAAATAGAAAAAAATGGAAGAGAGAGAGAGGCAAACATACCTATAGCTTACCTGTGTGGCCTGTTACTGTAGCTTACCGGCCCAGCCCACCTGGGCCACCCTTGCCAGTCATCCCTGTCCTCGCGCCAGGAGGACAGGGGCGTTTGGGGAGAGCGCTTGGGCACGCGCCGTGCCACCTCCACCCTGCCTACTCCCCCCCCCCCCCCCCCCGACGGCCTAGACACCCTGGAGACGCCACGCTACCCGCCAGAACCGTCTGGATCGCTCTCCCTCTCCCTCGTTCTCTTCCTCGTCTGCTCCGTGCCATGGATGAAGCCACCGCAAGCTTGCCGTCGCCGTTCGCATAGCCACCACATCCCCCTCGCCCGCTCGCCGTGTCTGCGAGCTCGGCCTCGACGTCCTCGTCTTCTTCAACGACTAACGCGACGCCGGAAGCCCCGTATCATCATCCCCGGCCTCGTCTCGAAGCTCTGGCCGCCGAGATCGCCTTCGCCGTTCTGCTCTCATCAGACCTCCCCTGAGCTCGCTGACGCCGCTGCCGGATCCACTGTGAGCCAATGCATTGCCTCCCCCTTCTCCCCCGTCCTTCCGTTCCCTCCAGCTCCCTTGCCGCACGAGCCGAAGCTCGGCTCTGCCATTTCCGCAGCACGCGTGTTCCCCGTGCTCCGTTTGCTACCGTCGTGCAACGGGAATGCCCTAGAGCGCCCCTAGCACTAACATGTAGCCCAGGCAGCTCGGTAGCGAGCCCTAGCGCAGCACCTGCACACCACCGAGCTCCGCCGCCGCATATGCTCGTTGCTGCCGCCGCTACACGCCGTCCCCAGCATCCCCACGACCACCACTAGATGCCCTGCACCATGGGCTCTCCAACGCACCTAACCGCGTGACCAGCCGGCCGGCGATCGCCACTGCGTTGGGTCATCACCGGCGTAACCACGCTGATGTGGCATGACCATTAGGTGCTAATCCTACTGATTAGCCGCCCTTCAACCATTGACAGTGGGCCCAGCGGCTGGTCAAAGTATGAGTCAACGCGGGATTAGCACCCGTGTCACTGACCAGTGGACCCCACTGGTCAGGTTTGACCCAGTTGACCTGCTGATGCAGTAATTGCTTTCTGGTGTTTTTTTAATCCAGGAAATTCCAGAAATTAGTCAAAACTTCTAAAAATCATAGAAAATAAACCGTAACTCCAAATGAAATAATTTATATATGAAAAATTATCAGAAAAATCCAATCTATCCATTGGTACTGGTTTCATGAATGTTAGAGCTACTTTTGGGTAATTTTTAGGACAAATCAAATGAATGACATTTAAATAACCATATGTGGAGTTTGAATTTGAACCTTGGGTTCAAACCAAATACACTTAATTGTGTTGCTAGTTGCATTAGTCCAAATCACATCACATTGCCATGTCATAATCATGCATCACAATTGTTTCATTGCATTGATTGTGTTCTTTCTTGTTTGCCGGTATTTGTCCCCTCTCAGTAGACGTTGTTCCGACGATGTGATCGATGACACCGATGAAGAGCTATACTATCTTCAGAAGTGCCAGCCAAGCAAAACCCCCTTGTTCATTCCGACACAATCCCACTCTCTCGCTCCTTCTCTCTTTTACTGCATTAGGACAACAACGTTTCAACTGTTACATGCTGCGGCAGTTGAAACCTTTTCCTCTGCATGACCTGTCATTGCCACAGTAAATAGATGAAACCCACTAGCATGAGTAGGAGTTGTTTGAGCCCTGATGTGCCACCTCATTCATGCTTGTTTGTCATGCCTGCTACTGCTTAGAGTTGAGTCAGGTCTGATTCATCAGGGATGAATTGAAATGTGGTGAACATGTCCTACTGTTAAGAGCTAAGTTTGTGAACACGATTTGGTAAAGGTAGCAGTGAGAGGCCATGTAGGAGTACATGGTGGGTTGTCTCATTGAAGCCGTCCTCAGGAACTGAGTTCTGTGTTTGTGATCCATGAACAACTACTACCACACATTGGGCTCCGGGCACTCCAAGCTCTCTCGACTTATTAACCGCCTCGAGCTCTGTCCAGGAGTTGCAACTTTTTTCTGGTGTTTGTAGGTAGTGTTAGTAGTCTACCAAGTGGCACCCGGTACAGGTGGGCTTGGGATAGACTAGGCACCATGGCATGGTGTACCAAGCGTAGGTCCATCCATCGAGGTGAGCTTGGGAACCCTGCACACATCGTTTGGGGCCATGAGCACACCCCGGCCGGATCTCCTTGTGGATGGAACCCGAATAGGCGATAAACCTGGAATAGAGACTTGTGTGGTTAGTCAGGTCATGGCCGACTCCCTTGCCAGGCTTCCGCTTGAAGGTTTCCGAGATACACGACGTGTACATGGTGGTAAGTGGCGAGAGCATGTGTGAAGAAGTACACCCCTGCAGGGTTAACATCATCTATTCAAATAGCCGTGTCCGTGGTAAAGTACTTCTGGGTTGCCTATACAGTTCATAAACAAGTGAAAGTGGATACTCTAAAATGCGCAAGATAAGCGTGAGTGCTATGGATGGCCTTCTCGTAGGGAGACGGGAGCGGGTCCATAGTAGTGTATTGGTATGGTGAATATGTGGACTCGTGTGCGCCACCTCAAAAGAGTTACTTGCAGTCGTATTTCAAGATAGCCACTGAGTCAAAGCTGGCTTGCTGCTGTTGAACTCCACCACCCGTTTGTTGATACGGATGCATATGTAGATAGTTCTAATGTAAGTCTTGCTGGGTACATTTGTACTCAAGTTTGCTTAATTTATGTTTTGCAGAGAGGCTTCAGTCTTGCTATTAGTTCCGCGTGGACTTCGACGTTTAGCTTGTTACCGTAGCTACGATCTTGTGCCCTCAGCAGGGTCTTGTAGACAGTCAGGCTTCTTAGCCTTTTTCTTATGTAGTTTTCTGTACTCAGACAAGATAGGCTTCCGCATGTGCTTGTTGCTTGTATGACTTGAATGTTGGGTCCTCATACCCATGTTTGTAATATCTGGGTCTTCGGAGCCTAATGAATAAATACTTTGAGTTGTAGAGTTTTGTTGTGATGCCATGTTGTATTTACACATATCAGGCATATTGTGTGTATGATTGAAATGCTTGGTATGTGTGGTATCCGACAACCTAGTTGTTTATCCTTGGTAGCCTCTCTTATGGGGAAATGTAGTCTAGTGCTTCCACTGAGCCATGGTAGTCTGCTACAGCTCAGTTTGCCAGAGTCCTGCTAGCCCAGTTACTACTGCTTTGGAACACTTAGACTGGCCGGCATGTGATCCACTTTGTTCCTGTGTCTGTCCCTTCGGCGAAATGTCACGCAGTGATTTCTAGAGTCCTGCTAGCCTGCTACAGCCCGGGTTCCCGGAGTCCTGTTAGCTGAGTTGCTACAGCCCGGATTCACACGTTGATGACCGACATGTTCGAGACTGGGTCACGTATGCCTGTCCTCGTAAGTTAGTGCCACTTTAGGTTCACGGCTAGTCATGTCAGCCCGGGTTCTCTGTCATATGGATGCTAGCGACACTATCATATACGTCAGCCAAAAGGCACAAAAGGTCCCGGCCCAGGTAAGGTGGCACCCGTGGGAATACCGTGCGTGAGGCTGTAAAGTGATATGATGTGTTACATGCTAGATCAATGTGGCTTAGGATCGGGGTCCCCACAGTACGATAGCACCACCTATCAAAACCACGCCAAAAATCTCCCTGTCTCCTATTGCGCTTGCACACTCCAATCCCATCCCTTTACATTCTCGCAACTTGCATGCTTTACTTTCCGCTAATCATATACTCTTGTCATGCTTGCTTGAAATGTATTGTGAATATTTTAACTTGTGCTAAATCTCCACCTTAACTTGAAGAAAGTAAAAATTGCTACTTTTGTTTGTTAAGAGTCTATTCACCCCCCTCTAGACACCTCTTCTCGATCCTTTCAATTGGTATTAGAGCATTGGTCTCCATTGCCTTGGTTTAATCACCATTGGAGGAAGATGGATGAGTCTACATTGGGAGTCTTAGACGTAGAGTGCCTATACTTGATGGAGAGTTCTTTCATGGGTGGAAAAATGATATGCTTGTGATTTTCAATGAATATCATTTGAACAAGTACATTACCAGCCCTTGTGCACCTTATGTTGATCCTTTGCATCCTACCCTTGATGAGTCTATTGACATGATTCCCAACCTTAGAACTGTTAATGTTATCACTAGAGGTTTGCCTAGAAACTGTCTTGGTTGCTTGCCTACTCTTGATTGTGCCTACACCATATGGAGATTTCTTGAGGAACGATTTCCAAACTATTCCTTGCAAAACCTAGATGAAATTCTTCATAAGTCCATTTCCTTGAGTAAGATGAATTCCAATGATCCTAAGTTTGGTGATTGTCTATCAGAGCTTACTATCCTCATGCGTGCCAAAGGAGATGTTGGAATCATTAGCAATATCATCTCTGGAGCCATTATAATTCATAAAGATGATTATTGTGATGACCATTTATCTAATGAATCACTCTCTCTAGGAATTGATCCATCACAAGATGATGTTGAACATGGATACTATGATGAGGATGATGATAGCGACTCTGATCTCGACGCGTCTATGAGACACTCTGGTCTTATGGCTAATCTTATGTCTCATGAGCTTGCTGAAAACGACGGCCCTCGAAAGTATGTCACTTTTGGTGATAACTCAGAGGGTAAGGTGGTTGGCCTTGGTAAGGTGGCCATCTCACATGATAGCTCCATAAAATGTTATGCTCATTTAATCTCTTGGCTACAATTTACTTTCCGTATCTAGACTTGCCGACTTTGGCTTCAATGTCCTATTTACTGAAGTAGATTGCCATGTGTTCCGTAGAGATAATCCTCTCAAGGCTCAGCCTAGAACTAAAAAGGCTCAGCCTAGAACTTGCTTAATTGCTAAATCCTCTAAAGGCTGGTTGTGGCATCGGAGGTTATCTCACGTGGGGATGCGAAATATTGATAAGCTAATTAAAGGTGATCATATCCTTGGAGTGAAAGATGTTATTTTTGACAAGGATAGATTGTGCAGTGCTTGTCAAGCAGGAAAGCAAGTTGGAGAAAGTCACCCGTGAAGAACATCATGACCATGAGAAGATCGCTCGAGCTACTTCATATGGATCTCTTTGGTCCCAACGCCTACAAAAGTCTCAGTGGGAACTCATTTGGTATAGTTATAGTTGATGATTTTTCAAGATTTATGTGGGTGTTCTTTCTTGATGATAAATCGCATGTCCAAAAGATATTCAAGAACTTTGCTAGGAAGGCCCAAAATCAATTTGAATTGAAGATCAAGAAGGTTCGAAGCGACAACGGAACGGAGTTCAAGAACGCAAATTTGGATACCTTTCTTGACGAAGAAGGGATTTCACATGAGTTCGCAGCTACGTACATGCCTCAACAAAACGGAGTTGTTGAGAGGAAGAACCGGACTCTTATTGAGATGGCGAGAATGATGCTTGATGAGTACAAGACGCCCAAAAACTTTTGGGTGGAAGCGGTTGAGACAACTTTTCATGCAACAAATCGCTTGTATCTTCACAAGCTACTCGGCAAGACGCCATACGAGCTTCTTACCGGTAACAAACCCCAAGTTGGATACTTTCGGGTATTCGGCTCAAAGTGCTACAATCTTGATAAGCATCATTGTTCTAAATGTGCTCCTAAATCTCATGAGGGTTTCCTACTCGGTTATGGCTCAAACTCTCACAACAATTTCACCTGAAGGGTTGAAGAGATGGTAGATGTGAAGTTTGATGAATCTAACGGCTCATAAGTAGAGAAATTGCCAATTGATGTAGGAGACAAAGACCCCTCGTAAGCAATCCAAGACTTATCTATTAGCAAGGTTTGTCCAACGGAGGTGAAGGAGAGTACCTCGTCCGTCCAAGTGGAAGATTCTACCGCATGACAAGGTGAACCAAGAGTTGACACCGAAGCATCCACAAGTGGGACACGCCAAGATGAAGAAAACGAGGAAGTACACCAAGATGAACCTGATCAACCTCCATCTCCACTTAGACAAGAGAACGACAACGTCAATAATGAAGAAGGCCAAGAAGAAGAACAAGATGATGAAGAAGATGTTCCACCCCGACCCAAGCAAAAGCCCTCACGAGTTCGAGCAAGAGTCTCAAGAGACCATCCCGTCGAACAAATCTTCAATGACATCCAAACTAGGAGAATCACTCGCTCTAAAACTTGTTTGGCAAATTTTTGTGAACATTATTCATTCGTCTCTAGCATTGAACCCATGAAGGTTGAAGAAGCATTGGAAGATCTGGATTGGATAAATGACATGCATGAAGATCTACACAACTTTGACAGAAACCAAGTGTGGACATTGGTCGAGAAGCCCGACAACAACCACAACATCATTAGTATCAAATGGGTGTTCTTAACAAGCAAGAGGAAGATGGACAAGTCATTCGCAACAAAGCCCATCTCGTCGCCCAAGGCTACACTCTAGTCAAAGGTATGGACTATGGTAAGACATATGTCCCCATTGCTAGACTTGAGTCCATCCGCATCTTACTTGCCTATGCTAATCACCATGATATCACCTTGTACCAAATGGACATGAAAACTGCTTTTCTAAATGGTGATCTTGAGGAGGAAGTTTATGTTAAACAACCTCCCAGCTTTGTTAATCCTAAGAAACTTGATCATGTTTACAAACTTCACAAAGCTCTTTATGGTCTTAAACAAGCTCCTAGAGCGTGGTATAAGTGCTTGACCAAGTTCCTGATTGAGAAAAGCTTTGAGATTGGAAAATTTGATTCTACTCTTTTTACTAAAAGGGTTAATGGTGAATTATTTGTGTGCCAAATTTATGTTGATGATATTATATTTGGTTCGACTAACCCTCATTTTAGTGAAAAGTTTGGAAAGCTAATGTCGGAGAAGTTTGAGATGTCTATGATGAGTAAAGTCAAGTTCTTCCTTGGTTTGCAAATCAAGCAGACTAAGGAGGGTACCATTGTTTCCCAAACAAAGTATACCAAGGACTTATTCAAGAAGTTCAACATGCAAGAAAGCAAAGGTATGAAAACTCCCATGCCTACTAGTGGACATCTTGACTTGACCAAGGATGGCAAACCGGTTGACCAAAAGGTTTATCGCTCTATAATTGGTTCACTGTTATATCTATGTGCCTCCCATCCCGATATTATGCTAAGTGTGTGCATGTGTGCACAATATTAAGCAGCCCCCAAAGAATGTCATTTTAAGGTTGTGAAAAGGATAGTGAGATACCTAATTCATACACCAAATTTTGTCATTTGTCATCAAGAGGTCTTCTTTTGATCTTGTTGGCTATTCCGACTCAGACTATGCCAGTGACAAGGTTGATAGAAAGTCCACTCCGGGTCCTTGTCAATTTATTGGTAGATATCTTGTGTCTTGGTCCTCCAAGAAACAAAACTCGGTATCCTTATCCACAGCCGAAGCGGAATACATTATCGCCGGTTCATGTTGTGCTCAATTACTTTGGATGACCCAAACTCTTAAAGATTATGGGATCTATGTGAAACATGTTCCATTGCTTTTTGATAATGAAAGTGCTATTAAGATTGCTTACAATCCCGTGCAACATTCTCGAACTAATCATATTGAAGTTTGTCATCATTTCATTCGAGATCATGCTGCCAAAGGGGACATTGATCTTAAACATGTTCGTACCGATAAGCAATTGGTGGATATATTCACCAAACCGCTTGATGAGAAAGTATTTTTCCATTTGAGAGGTGAATTGAACATCATTGATGCTTCAAATTTGGAGTAGAAACTCTATTTGGATACATGCAAGGCATGTAACGCCCTCGATGCGGCTATATCTCCTACGTGTCGAAGCACGACTTAGAGGCATAACCGCATTGAAAGCAATGTCTCAAGTAAGGTAATCTTCACAACAACCCATGTAAATAGATAAAAGGGGAAAAGGTACATAGTTGGCTTACACTCGCCACGTCACACAAATACATGAATAACATTACAATCATCCAATACACTCATGGTCCGACTATGGTACCAAAGTAAAGATCAACCCCCACATGCGACACGGTCCCCGATCGCCCCAACTGGGCACCACTACTGATCATCTGGGAAAGACACATAGTAACGGCGAGAGTCTGCATCGAACTCCCACTTGAGCTCAAGCGCATCGTCTGGAACGGTATCATCGGTCCCTGCATCTGGTTTGGAAGTAAACTATGAGTCACGGGGACTCAGCAATCTCGCACCCTCGCGACCAAGACTATTTAAGCTTATAGGTAAGGCAAGGTATGATGTGGAGCCGCAGCAAGCGACTAGCATATATGGTGGCTAACATACGCAAATGAGAGCGAGAAGAGAAGGCAAAGCACGGACGAACAACTATGATCAAGAAGTGATCCTAGAACAACCTACGTCAAACATTACTCCAACACCGCGTTCACTTCCCGGACTCCGCCGAGAAGAGACCATCACGGTTAAACACACGGTTGATTCATTTTAATTAAGTTAAGTTTCATGTTATCTACAACCGGACATTAACAATTTCCCATGTGCCCATAACCGCGGGCATGGCTTTCGAAAGTTCAAATCCTTGGAGGGGAGTCCCAACTTAGGCCATCACAAGCTCTCACGGTCAATGAAGGGTATTCCTTCTCCCGAGACATTCCGATTAGACTCGGCCTCCCGGTTACAAGACATCCTCGACAATGGTAAAACAAGTCCAGCAACACCGCCCGAATGTGCCGACAAATCCCGATAGGAGCTGCACATATCTCGTTCTTAGGGCACACTCAGATTGTCCAAACTTCCGGTAGGCCAGCCTAGAGTTGCCCTTGGTGGCCACCGGCGGCTGACGAGGTGGACCAACACTCAGAGGAGCACTGGCCCGGGGGGGTTTAAATAAAGATGACCCTCGGGCTCCGGAAACCCAAGGGAAAAAGAGGTTAGGTGGCAAATGGTAAAACCAAGGTTGGGCATTGCTGGAGGAGTTGTATTCAAGGCGAACTGTCAAGGGGTTCCCGTTATAACCCAGTCGTGTAAGGAACGCAAAATCCGGGAACATAACACCGATATGACGGAAACTCGGGCGGCAAGAGTGGAACAAAACACTAGGCAAAAGGCCGAGCCTTCCACCCTTTACCAAGTATATAGATGCATTAAGATAACAAGATAATATGGTGATATCCCAACAATAAACATGTTCCAACAAGGAACGATCTCCAATCTTCACCTGCAACTAGCAACGCTATAAGAGGGGCTGAGCAAAGCGGTAACATAGCCAATCAACATTTTGCTAGGACATGGAGGGTTAGAGGTTTGACATGGAAATTTGGGAGGCATGATAAGAAAGTGGTAGGTATCGTAGTATAGGCATAGAAAAAGAGCGAGCATCTAGCAAGCAACGATAGAAGTGATTTCGAGGGTATGATCCTCTTGCCTGCAAAGTTGTCAGAGTTAACTTGATCCTCGTAAGTGAACTCAACGGGCTCCTCGTTCGTGAACTCGTCTCCCGACTCTACCCAAACAAGAACAACAAGCAAACGGAACACAACCAACCACGTGCACTGCTCAAACAACATGATGCAAACATGGTATGATATGCAAGATGCGGTATGTGATGCATATGCAAGATTTGACAAGGAATGATTGAACCTGGCCTCAACTAGGAAATCCAAGAGCGCCACTGGATAGGTGAGGTGATTTCGGTTGAAATCGATATAAAGATCACTGGAATCGGATGCACGGTTTGGAAATGGCAAGCAAAACAAATATGGCACCGGTGTGCGATAATCAGCAAGTGACCAACTAAATGCATCAATATATATATGCTACAAAACTCAAACATGACAAAAAAATACATGGCAGGTATCCACTCATGATGCTTGACAAAATATGAACACTGAGCTATGGCTAATTCATCCATTAACTGGTTCAAACAAGCATGGAAAAAGTGCAAATGATAACAGGTTTCAGACTTGGTGAAATTAACACAAGTCTGGAATTTATCATCAGGAAGCACACTTTAGAGCATGAAAACTAAATGCTACACGAACTTAACATGGCAAAGAAAGGCATGGCATGAAGCTACTCAAAGCACTTAACAAAAGTCCATTAGTGACCTTGAGCCAAAAGGGATCATAATATACAATTGCAAGCATGTGAACATGGCAAAAACATAAACAGATTCAGACTTAGTGAAAAACTGGAGCATGCAAAATAGTTAACGAGTAGGCATGTTTACGAGCTCGATGCACTCACTACAGAGCATGGCATGACAAACTAAGCATACACCCATCAAGAATACATAGCATAGGAGCTAGAAATGGCAGGAACAATAACATAGCATGCACGGATCAATAGCAACATCCTCGGCAAAATCGCTAAACATGTCAACAATCTGCCAGGATTAATTTATAGCAAAAGTAGAGCTCGATTGACTCAAGCTAGGGTGCTCCATAATTGCAAACAAAGACATGGATGGATAGAGCACCACAATGTTAAGAAAACACCCTTACTGATCATCCTCAAAAGAGGCACGGATCACTAGGAAACAACATGAACATATGGCATAACGACAAAAACAGAACAAGGACTTGGTGAAATTCTAAGTCCCTGAAATCAGCCTTACCGAGTACGCTACTTTGCAAGCTTGTGCTAGTCACCACAAGTATCACAAAAATACATGGAAAGCACCCCTGTAAAGATGGAATGGCATATAACAAAACACATGTAGAGCTCAGGATCATAGAATGCACACATTAATCATGGCAAAAATGACAAAAAGCCATTTGCTGAAACAGATCTGCCAAATCCATCACATAGCCCTCTTCCAACAGCATTTCGGCCATCAAGATTTTGCTCAAATGAAAATGATGCAACGAGATGAAATGATGTACTCGTCGAGACTAACAATTTGATATGCTACACGCACGAATCGGAGCTACCGATGCAGAGTTATAGCATGTGCAAGAATGCAAAAAATTAGGGTACCCTGGGAAAAAGTCAACCGAGAGATTTTTTTCAGATCTGAGATCCGGCCGGAGCGGATCCCGAGGTTCGCCGCCGTTGCACTGTAGCTCGCCGGAGGGGAAGAGCAGCACGGCGGAAGGAGCTCGGTGGCGAGGAAGAAGAGCTCACTGGAGGGGAAGGAGTCGTCGGGGCCAGAGGAAGGACGGGGCGGCGTCGGCAGCCCTGTTGCCGGAGTGGTGCGGCGACCGGGGCGGTCGCCGACGAACTCGAGGGCGCCGGGCGGCGCGTTGGACAAGGTCAGCGGCGGCGCCAGGCACCGGACTTCGGGAAGACGGCAGCATGGCTACCGGGCGGCGCGGGGCGCCTCTGGCCCGGCCGGGTGGCGGGGAGGGCCGGCCACGGGCCGAGCGGGCCCGCACGGTGGCGGCGAAGTGGGGCGCCCGCCCGGGACAGATGGCGGCGCGGGATTGGTCGGCGGTGGTGCGTCCGGCGCGGGCGGACGTGTCCGCGCACGGAGAGGGATTTTCTAGGGTTTTTGGAAGGAGGGGATCCGGGATTTCGAGATGGGATGCCTTTTATAGGTAGGAGGAGCTAGGAAGCTCCAAATGAGGTGCGGTTTGCGGCCATGCGATCGTGATCGAACGCTCTAGATGATGGAAAGGTTTTTGGTGGGTTTTGGGACAAATTGGAAGGGTGTTGAACTGCAACACAAACGTGGCCTTCTCGGTCCCTCGGTTAACCATTGGAGTATCAAACGAAGTCCAAATGGTACGAAACTTGACAGGTGGTCTACCGGTAGTAAACCAAGGCCGCTTGGCAAGTCTTGGTCCAATCCGGAAATGTTTAACCCCCACACACGAAAAGAGGTAGAAAGGGGCACCGGGTGACATAGGAGCGCCGGAATGCAAAACGGACAACGGGGAAAATGCTCGGATGCATGAGACGAACACGTATGCAATACAATGCACATGATCACATGATATGAGATGCATGACAAATACAACAACACACGAAGACAAAAACCTGACATCGAGGAAAATAAAATAACTTAGGCCGGAAATGGCAAGAGTTGGAGTACAGATAAGGTAAATTACATCCGGGGTGTTACAAGGCATGAGCCTTTGACTAATCCTTAATATTTCTCTTATGATAATGATCATATGTCTTGGATATATTTGCACCCTTGCATGCTATCTAACCCTTGTAGGTACTTGGATGAATCAAAATCTATGAGATTGCAAATCACTCACATCTTGAGCAATCTCTACATCACCAAGTCTCTAAAACATTGCGGTAGAAGACAAGGAAGCATGAAATCTTTCAACATATCCTTTGACAAAATCTTTATATCAAATTTCATTTGGTATGAAATTCATGACTGCCATTTTGGATACACAAGTGCTCTAACTTGCAAGACTAACCCATCTAGGTAGATGAAGTCAAACTACAAGTGGTATTCCCAATCATGGATGAGCTACATCAACCTTGAGCATCCCACACAAGTTCAACTACATGATCAAGTTCAACACCACCACCTAAGGTATGTTATTCCATCTTAGAGAAGCTTTACCCCAAGTCATGGGTCAAAGAAAGTCAACAAGATGTGAACACATCAAATGCTTAAACGAAAATGGTAAACCCATTTTGAGCTTAAACGATGAGTATGATCTACGATCAAGTGTTCTCACTTGACTCCTCAGTCAATATACTCTAACATAGGTGACTTTGTCGCTGACCAATTCTAGGTGAAGTTCTCTAGTGCTTCTCTATGTTCTTGCATTTGTCTCTTGCACATTTGTTCCTCTTCATCTAGATTTTTTTTCTTTTCTTTTCTCTGTTTTGTTCTACATTCCCTGCATCCAATTCATTGAAAATTCTTCATTTAATTCCTTGCAAATCTTTTTGAAATCTTATTTGCCTAGTGAGCTGAGATGACAAATGTTCTTTCTGTGTTGAACTCGGACACACCGATTTGTCTCTTTCGGTCAAACCGAACCATCTCGGTGCCACAGAAGAAAACAACTCGGTGTTACCGATTTCAATGCTAAGAAAACACTTTGCCATTTGCATCCTGCATATTTACTCCAGCTCCACTCAATGATTCTTGTCCTGTACCTGCATCACATTCTATATGGTGCTTTGCTCTGTGACTCAAGGACCAAACCTATTTTGACTCACACTCTAGAAGATCCCTTCTTGGAAATTGATGTCAAAGGGGGAGAGAGAGATCACATCAAAGCTTAATCACTTCAAAAGGGGGAGAGTACTTCAAAGGGGGAGAATGCTTAATTGCATCAAAGAGCCCCAGATGCTTGGTATTCAAGAGGAAAGAAGTCACATGTCTTTAAGAGGGGAAAGACATGTTAGTTTGTGCTATGTTTTTGTGAGATCTGATTTGTTTTGCTCTGATTTTCTTTTCCCTATATTCTCCCATTATCCAATATAAGATTCATGGGGAGAAAGACTTCTAAGGGACATGTCTATATACAATAGAGTACCTACTACTCACTCTCTACATGTCATCCCAATCTTGGTACTCTTGTGGTTTGTTGTTCTTGCTCTGTTTAGTAGATGTTTCTGTGTTATCTAACCTTGTTTACTCAGGTTCATCTCTTCCAAAGCTAGCTCAAGACCACAAGGTAAGTATATGCATCACACTCATGTGCATGATGACCTCTTGCTAATGTACATATTGTTTGCAAGGACTCATGAACATGAAGGTACAATTCCTATATTCACATCATTTGCTCTGATGCATATAGCCAAGATACATGTAACACATTGCTTCCTCGGTCATGCTTATGCAGTCACATGCTCTTATATTCCATATTTACATGATTGCATACATGTAGGGGGAGCCTATGCATGTTACATGTCTTTCCAAAGCTTTACTTGCTATTCTTTATATCTTTATCTAAAGCTTTGATGTATGTTGTCATCAATTACCAAAAAGGGGGAGATTGAAAGCACAAGTTCTCCCTGAGTGGTTTTGGTAATTAATGTGAACATATCTCTTGTTGGACTAATGTTTTATCTAGTATATTTTAGATAAGTTCAACAAATGGAGTGGCATGGACAAGAGGATGTGGAACCCCTGCAAGATGCTAAGAACAAAGGATTGGCAAAAGCTCAAAACCTCAAGACTCTACATTTTCATTTTAGTGATATAAGATCACATTGAGTCCATAGGAAAGCCAAAACTATTAAAAGGGGATGAAGTGTTTCTTAATGGTTTGCTTGCTCAAAGTGCTTAGTGATATGCTCCAAAGCCCTCAACCACTTTCTCATATCCACATATGTCCCAAACCAAAAGTCAAACTCAGCCCCACCGATTTGATCTATCCGGCGCCACCGAGTTCACTTGACATAGCCACTGCCAGAAACCCTAATCAATTCGGTCTCACTGATGGGATCCTGGTCTCACCGAGATGGGCTTGCAAACTCTCTGTTACGTATTGCAATTATTTCGGTCCCACCGAGATAAGCAATCGGTCCCACCAGGTTTGCCTGACCAACTCTCTATTTAGCTTATTACCAAATCGGTCCCACCGAGTTTGTGTAATCGGTCAAACTGAGTTGAGGTTTTACCCTAACCCTAGCACATCGGTCCCACCGAGTTGATCATATCGGTCCCACTGAAAAGCCTAACGTTCACATTTTGAACTAAATTGGTCTGACCAAGTTTAACGATTCGGTCCCACCGAGTTTGGTGATTTGTGTGCAACGGCTAGATTTTGTGTGGAGGCTATAAATACCCCTTCACCCACTCTTCATTTGTGGAGGGAGCCATCAGAACGTGCCAACACTTCCAACATACATTTCCCGAGAGAGAACCACCTACTCACGTGTTGAGACCAAGATATTCCATTCCAACCACAAGAATCTTGATCTCTAGCCTTCCCCAAGTTGCTTTCCACTCAAATCTTCTTTCCACCAAATCCAAATCTGTGAGAGAGAGTTGAGTGTTGGGGAGACTATAATTTGAAGCACAAGAGCAAGGAGTTCATCATCAACACACCATCTATTACCTTTTGGAGAGCGGTGCCTCCTAGATTGGTTAGGTGTCACTTGGGAGCCTCCGACAAGATTGTGGAGTTGAACCAAGGAGTTTGTAAGGGGCAAGGAGATCGCCTACTTCGTGAAGATCTACCCTAGTGAGTCAAGTCCTTCGTGGGCGATGACCATGGTGGGATAGACAAGGTTGCTTCTTCGTGGACCCTTCATGGAGGAGCCATCCGTGGACTCGCGCAATCGTTACCCTTCGTGGGTTGAAGTCTCCATCAACGTGGATGTACAATAGCACCACCTATATGAACCACGCCAAAAATCTCTGTGTCTCCAATTGCGTTTGCACACTCCAATCCCATCCCTTTACATTCTCGCAACTTGCATGCTTTATTTTCCGCTGCTCATATACTCTTGTCATGCTTGCTTGAAATGTATTGTGAATGTTTAAACTTGTGCTAAATCTCTACCTTTACTTGAAGAAAATAAAAATTGCTACGTTTATTTGTTAAGAGTCTCTTCACCCCCCTCTAGACACCTCTTCTCGATCCTTTCATCCTGCTCTGCGGGGTCTCCGCATAATCACTATCTCAACAAGGTAACTACAAGGTTGCTCCTTGAGCTGTTTGGCTAGAGGAGGAAGATGAGCGAGGCTATCCTTTCTTCCCTTCTTTATATGTGTGTGTGTGTCAAGGTTCTGAACCCTTTGCATGGGTGACCTGGGGTGTTTATATAGGCCTACCCCCAAGGGTACAATGGTAAACCGGCTGTGTGTGGGCCCTAGCCGTTAGTCTCTCTAAACACCGGCTTCTCCGTTGGCTGCTGGGGCCCGCCGCCTGGTGAGTCCCGTCGGCTGTCATGTACACGGCCGACAGGCCGCGGCCGCCGCTTGCGGGTCTGGTTGATCACTCCACATTGTAGCCTCGCTCCTAATGACGGATGCTTTGTTGGGGGAAGCATGGCTACAGTACCGCCGCCTGGTGCGTGTTCATAGTAGCCATTCCCTGTTTCCTCTGCTTAATGGTGCACAAACTTTGAGGGGGGAGGGAGCCGCCTGGTGGGAGACGGACTGCCCACGTCGCCGCCTTCTAGCGATCTGCCGCCTTCTGGGGTTCGCCGACTGGTAGGACCCGCTGCCAGCGGGCCATACCGACAGGTTGTCGTGGGAGCGTAGCTCCCTAGGCAGTAGGTGATGTCATGGGCATTGTGGCTATAGTACCCCGCCGGATGGTTGGCGTCCTCTAGGTACGCTCGTACTGTAGCCGCGCTTAGCCCGGGATTCAAGGGTGGAAGGTTGCACTATGGCCACACCCCGTCCAGTTGTAGTTATGTAGGTGCAAACTTTGAGGGCACGAGGGGCCGCCTGCTAGAAGCCGGCCATGTCTTAGATGCCTTCTGGAGATCTGCCGCCTTCTTGCAGTAGGCCGCTTGGACCGGCCGGCTTAAGGGGGCAGTCGTTTGTCCGGGAGGTATGAGGGGCGCAGTCGGCCCCGATGTCTTGAAATACCATAGGGAGCTGATGAGGCTACCCATGGTCATTTACTCCGACAAATTATTTTAATTCTAATTAATAAAAAAATCCAAAAAAGGATTATACTTCAAAACATCATAGAAAATAATCTATAGCTCAGAATGAAAAGATTTACATATGAAAAATGACCAGAAGAATCCAATATATCCATTGGTACAGGTTTCATGCATGACAAAGGTACTTAACCTTGCTGTTTAGATCAAAACATGATAATGCACATTATAAAGTCATGACTTGTGTTTGAATTTGAACCCTTGGTTCAAATTGACTCAAACCTCTCCTAGTTTTAGTTGCATTAGCTCAACACTCTCATTTTTCCATGTGATGTGTATGCATCATATTGTCGAATATTGCCATGTATTGATTGTGTTACCAGTGTGATCCCCGTGGTAGGTCCTGCACCCGAGGATATCCGTGAGTATCCAACCGAAGGGCGGTACCCTTCCACCACCTTGCCAGGCAAGCAAACCCATTGATCATTTCGATACAATCCCATCTTCTCGCTACTACTCTCATTTACTGCATTAAGACAACAACGTTTCAAACTGTTGGTTGTTGCGGTAGTTGAGCCCCTTTCTGTAAGACCCAGGATGTAACTTCCCCAATTTGTACTCCAACTCTTGCCGTTTCGGCTTTAAGTTATTTTATTTTCTCGGGTTCGGGTCTTTGTCTCCGTGTGTTGTTGTCGTTGTCATGCATCTCATATCATGTCATCATGTGCATTGCATTTGCATACGTGTTCGTCTCATGCATTCGAGCATTTTCCCTGTTGTCCATTTTGCATTCCGGCGCTTCATTCTCCTCCGGTGGTCATTTCTACCTTTATTTCATGTGTGGGGATTAAACATTTCCGAATTGGACCGAGACTTGCCAAGAGGCCTTGGTTTACTACCGGTAGACCGCCTGTCAAGTTTCGTATCATTTGGACTTCGTTTGATACTCCAACGGTTAACCGAGGAACCGAAAAGGCCTCGTGTATGTTGCAGCCCAACACCCCTCCAACTTGGCCCAAAACTCACCTAAGCCTTCTCCATCATCTAGATTGTTCGATCACGATCGCGTGGCCGAAAACCGCACCTCATTTGGACTCTCCTAGCTCCTCCTACGCCTATTTAAAGATCCCCCGAAAATCTCCTTCTCCTCCCCCCCCCCCCCGAAAACCCTAGATCTCATCATCGCGCGCCGCCGGACGATTTTCCGTCCGACCGGACACGTCCGAAGCTGCCGCCGCCGCCACGTGGCGCTCCACCATTCGCCCGCCGTCCCGGCCCACATCGCCGCCCCGCCGACTCGCTGGGGCCCGGATTGGGCCCTCCCGGCCCGGGACGCCGCCGCCGCCACCACCACCCGCGGGCACCCAAGCCCACGCATCCGCTCGCCACATCGCCGGCCGCCGCGTGCTGCCCGACGACGACCTCGCCTCTCCTCTCCTTGCCTCGCCTCGCCGCCACCCCACGCCTCGCCGGAGCGCGCGCAGCCGCCGCCCTTGCCGCGGATCCGGTCGGGCCGGACCGGATCCAGCCGTCCCCGACCTCCCTGGCCATCCTCCGGCGCCGCCCCGCCGCCACATCGCCGGCGAAGCCACCGACGTCGCCGTTGACCTCAAACCCTAGATCCGGAGGTCGAATTCTACTAAGTCCCCGATTTTTCAAGTTTCAAGTGTCTATGTTCATCATGCCGTAACTTTGTATCCGTAGCTCTGTTTTGGGCATATAGCATATCAAAATGTTAATCTCAGGGAGTACATCATTTCATTCCATTGCATCATTTTCATTTGAGTTCATCTTGATTCCCGAAATTCTGTTAGAAGAGGGCTACTTGGGATAATTGTCAGATCTGCTACTCCATTTAGATATTTGTCATTTTTGCCATGATTATTGTGTGCATGATATGCCCTGATGCTCTACATATGTTTTGTTAAGGGTTTTGTCATCTTTCCAGAGGTGCAACCCATGTATTTTTGTGATGTGTGTGGTGACTAGCACAAGCTTGCCAAGTGAGGCACTTGGTAATTCTGATTTCAGGGATTTAGCAATTCCACTAAGTCCTTGATCTGTTTATTTCATATGGCCATATGTTCATGTTGTTTCCTAGTGATCTGTGCCTCTTTTGAGGATGATCAGTAAGGATGTTTTGTTAATCTTGTAGTGCTCTATCCATCCATGTCTTTGTTTGCAATTATGGAGCACCCTAGCTTGAGTCAATCGAGCTCTACTTTTGCTACTTTGTGAATCTGGGCAGATTGTCAACTTGTTTGCAATTTTGCCGATGATGTTGTAGTTGATCCGTGCATGCTATGCTATTGTTCTTGCCATGTCTAGCTTGCATTTTGTGTATTCTTGATAGATGTATGCTTAGTTTGTCATGACTTGCACCGTAGTGAGTGCATCGAGCTCGTAAACATGCCTACTTGATATCTGTTTTCAGCATGCTCCAGTTTTCACTAAGTCTGTGATCTGATTACGTTTTTGCCATGTTCACATGCTTGCAATTGTATTTTCTGATCCCTTTTGGCTCAAGGTCACTAAGGGACTTTTGTTAATCTCTTTGAGTATCTCCATGCCATGTTTTACTTTGCCATGTTCAGGTCCTGTAGCATGTAGTTTTGTTGGTCCAAAGAGTGCTACCTGATCTGAAATTCCAGACGAGTGTTAATTTCACCAAGTCTGAAATCTGTTTACCATATGCATTTTTGCCATGCTTGTTTGAACCTGTTAATGGATGAATTGGCCGTAGCTCAGTGCTAGACTTTTGTTAAGAATCTTGAATTCCTCCCTGCCATGTATTTTCTTGTCATGTTTGGGTGCTGTAGCATGTTCATCTCATTGCATTTAGATGGCTACTTGCTGTAAATCGCAGACCGGTGTCGTATTTGAATCGCTTGCCATTTTCCAAACCGTAACTCCGATTCCGGCATTCTTTATATCGTTTTCAAGCGATTTCATCTCATCTTTCCAGTGGCACACTTGGATTCCCAAGTTGAGGCCAGGTTCTTGCATTTTCCTGTCACATCTTGCATATGCATCCCGCATCGCATCCCGCATAGCATATCATCTTTGCATCATCTTGTTTGGTCCTTCCACATGGTTGATTGTGTCCTTGTTGCTTGTTTGTCTTGTTTGGGTATAGCTGGGAGACGAGTTCGCTAACGAGGAACCCGTTGAGTTTGCTTTCGAGGATCCAGTCAACTCTGACAATTGTGCAGGCAAGATGATCATACCCTCGAAATCACTACTATCTTTGCTATGCTAGATTGCTCGCTCTTTTGCTATGCCAATTCTACGATGCCTACCACTTGCTTTCAAGCCTCCCAAATTGCCATGTCAAACCTCTAGCCCACCATGTCCTAGCAAACCGTTGATTGGCTATGTTACCGCTTTGCTCAGCCCCTCTTATAGCGTTGCTAGTTGCAGGTGAAGTATGGAGGCCGTTCCTTGTTGGAACATTTATCTACTTGTTGGGTTATCATTATATTGCCATGTTATCTTAATGCATCTATATACTTGGTAAAGGGTGGAAGGCTCGGCCTCTCGCCTAGTGTTTTGTTCCACTCTTGCTGCCCTAGTTTCCGTCATATCGGTGTTATGTTCCCGGATTTTGCGTTCCTTACACGGTTGGGTTATAATGGGAACCCCTTGATAGTTCGCCTTGATTAAAGCTTTTCCAGCAATGCCCAACCTTGGTTTTACCATTCGCCACCTAGCCTCATTTTCCCTTGGGTTTCCGAAGCCCGAGGGTCATCTTATTTAACCCCCCCCCCCGGGCCAGTGCTCCTCTGAGTGTTGGTCCGAACTGAGCTGCCTGCGGGTCCACCTCGGGGAAACTTGAGGGTTGGTTTTACTCGTAGCTAGTCTCATCTGAGTGTGCCCTGAGAACGAGATATGTGCAGCTCCTATCAGGATTTATCGGCACATTCGGGCGGTGTTGCTGGTCTTGTTTTAACCTGTCGAAGTGTCTTGAAGAATCGAGATACCGAGTCTGATCGGAACGTCTTGGGAGGAGGTCTATTCCTTCGTTGACCGTGAGAGCTTGTCATGGGCTAAGTTGGGACTCCCCTGCAGGGATTTGAACTTTCGAAAGCCGTGCCCCCGGTTATGGGCAGATGGGAATTTGTTAATGTCTGGTTGTAGATAACTTGAACCTTAACTTAATTAAAATGAATCAACTGAGTGTGTTGCCGTGACAACCTCTTCTCGGCGGAGCCCGGGAAGTGGACACGGTGTTGGAGTAATGTTTGCGCAGGTTGTTCTCTAGTTTCTCGCTCGCGCTTTGCCTCCTCTTCTCGCTCTCTCTTGCGAACAGGATAGCCACCATATTTTGCTAGTCGCTTGCTGCAGCTCCACATATTTACCTTGACTTACCTATAAGTTTAAATAGTCTTGATCGCGAGGGTGCGAGATTTCTGAGTCCCTGTGGCTCACAGATTACTATCACTCCAGATGCAGGGCCTGATGATTCCGCTCCAGGAGACGCGTTTGAGCTCAAGTGGGAGTTCGACGAGGACTCTCAACGTTACTATGTTTCCTTTCCTGATGATCAGTAGTGGTGCCCAGTTGGGGGTGATCGGGACCGTGTCGCATGTTGGGTTATCTTTTATTTTGGCGCCGTAGTCGGGCCATGAGTGTTTGGATGATGTAATGTTATTTATGTACTTGATTGACGTGGCGAGTGTAAGCCAACTATGTTATCTCCCCTTTATTATTTATATTACATGGGATGTTGTGAAGATTGCCTAACTTGCGACATATGCCTTCAATGCGATTATGCCTCTAAGTCGTGCCTCGACACGTGGGAGATATAGTCGCATCGAGGGTGTTACAAGTTGGTATCAGAGCCTTCCCCGACCTTAGGAGCCCCATTGCTTGATCGTTTTTAGCGGCCGAGTTGTGTCTAGAAAAATGTTTTGAGTCATTTAGGAATTATATATCGGAGAGTTTAGGAATTCTTTTTACTTCCCAGTCTCCTCATCGCTCTGGTAAGGCATCCTGACGTAGAGTTTTGACTCTTCTCTTCTCAAATTTCACTAAAAAAATTTAGGATCACGCGGGTATCTTGGAATCGTTCCGATGGTTTTATGATGAGAACATTGTCTTGGTGCCTCCTGTCAGGGGTTTTGTGGAAGTGTCCCGGGGAGTTGAGCTCTGAGGTGTTGTCGTCATAATTTTATCGTTGCAATTCTGGAATACCTGAGTTTAGTACGCCGACATCGAAAATCTCTTTTATGCAGTTCGTTGGTGAGATAACCTCGACGCCACCCAGTATTGGGGCGGGAGTTCGGGAGTATCGCCATAACTTGTATAACGGATGCTTTTCGAAGGTTGAGGTAGATGGTTTCCGAAGGTTTTCTTGGTTATGTGTTGAAGGATGGATACAGCTGGATGTAGGATTTGCTAGTTTGGGTGAGATATTATGCTTCCCCTGTATCCCCAACACCTGATTGCATAACCGGAAAGGTTCGGGAGTTTCATAGGTGGGAATTCTAGTAGCTCTAGTTCTTCTTCCACGGATATTGGTTTGAGATTGGGATTTCTTACCGATTATTCGTTCTTGATCCGTACCTTGTTGATTTATTTCTCTACCTAAATTCTACGTGGCTTCTCAATTTATGGATATGTGACCATTTCAAGAGGAATGCATTCGTTCATTTTGTTCGGATGTGAAGACTATATGTTGCAATTTTCATTCCGTTGGATTCAGCTTCATTTATCTGTCTATGTGCTAATGGTGGTCAACCTCTTCAGGATGGCTCCTCCAAGAGCACCAATCAGAATCAGAATCAGGATCCGCCACCACCTCCACCTCCTCCGGAGGCATGGCAAGCTGTGATGGCCGCAACCAATGCAAACACACAGCTGATCATGCAAATTCTTCAAGAGTGCAATCAAGGCAACCAAGGGAACCAAGGCAACAATCAGAATCATTTTGCTACACTCAACCAGTTCCTTGCTAACGGGCCAAAGACTTTCAGCAATTGTGTTGAGGCAACCGATGCTGATGATTGGCTTGTGGATCTGTGCAAGCATTTCGAGTGCAGTAACGTCAGGCCTGAGGACTTTGTTAAGTTCACTTCTTTCCAACTCAAAGATCAAGCTGCAGAATGGTTCCAACAATACAAGGATTCCAGAGGTGGACGTGTTATCACTTGGGATGAATTTCGTCGAGATTTCAGAGCTCATCATATTCCTCAGAGTGTGGTTGAAAGCAAGTGTGAGGAATTCCGCTACCTGAAGCAAGGCTCTTTGTCTGTCTATGACTACAACAAGTTGTTTCAGAAGCTCGCCCGCTTTGCCAAGCAGGACATACCTGATGAGAAGAGCATGATATACCAGTTCAGGGGTGGTCTCAGAGAAGAAATTCAGCTAGCTCTTGTTCTCTTTGAGCCCTTGAGGTACGATGAGTTCTACAACATGGCACTGAAGCAAGAGGTTGCTCAGTTGAGGTGTGATGCTTCCAAGAAGCGAGTCAGAGATGTTACTCCTTCTTCCTCTACTCAAGTGGCCAAGCAGCAGAAGTATTGGCTTCCTTCTCCTCCATTCCGTGAGCCGTATCAGCAGAAGAGCAAAGGTGGCAGTGGATCTTCCCACCCACCCAACCCTGGCTTTCAAAACAAGACTTCGTCTCAAGATCCAAGATCGAGTGCTTCGTATCACCGTCCGCTTTCAGAGGTCACGTGCAACAAGTGCCAACAGAAGGGTCACTATGCCAACAAGTGTCTCAATCAGAGGCGTCTTCCTCCTCCTCCTCCTGTCAGATCGGCAAGTACAGCTGTGGTCAAGCATAATCCCAAGCATGCCAAGGTCAATTTGATGAATGCAGCTCAGGCAGAGGACTCGTCAGATGTCATCATGGGTAACCTTCCTGTTAATGATGTTCCTGCAAAAGTACTTTTTGACTCTGGTGTATTGCATTCCTTCATGTCATTCCCATTTGCATCGGAGAACAATTTTAGCACTAAGGCTTTACCTAGAGCTATGCAAGTCGTCTCTCCGGCTAAGCGTCTGAGTTCTAGTATGATGGTTCCGGATATTTCTATCTTGATGGGTGATTTCAAGTTTTTGGCTTCTCCGATGGTTCTTGGTAACTCGGATATTGATCTTATTCTCGGGATGGATTGGCTCTCTAAGCACAAGGCTCAGCTTGATTGTGCAGCCAGGCAGATTCAATTGACTCATTCGTCTGAGTATGTAATTGTCTTTGCCGCTCGGGATAATACCATCCGTCTGTTTTCTCTCAATGAGAAGGGTGAACTCGATGCCATCTCTCAAATTCCAGTCGTTTGCGAATATCAAGACGTATTTCTAGAAGAGCTTCTAGGAATGCCTCCGCACCGGCCAGTTGAATTCGTTATTGATCTTGAGCCTGGCACGGAACTTGTGTGCAAACTTCCTTACAAGCTCGGACCTGAAGAGTTGAAGGAGCTGAAGAAGCAACTCGATATTCAAGAGAAAATGGGTCTCATCCGGCCTAGTTCTTCTCCGTGGGGTTGTGGTGTTCTTTTTGTGAAGAAGAAGGATGGAACGGACCGACTTTGTGTTGATTACCGTCCATTGAACAAGAAGACCATCAAGAACAAATACCCAATTCCCAACATCAACGAGCTGTTCAAACAACTCAAAGGTGCCCAAGTATTCTCCAAGCTTGATCTCCGTATGGGTTATCATCAGATTCGAATCCGTGAGCAAGATATTCCCAAGACGGCTTTCAGGACAAGCTATGGTTCATATGAATACACTGTCATGTCTTTTGGCCTCGTCAACGCTCCTCCGACGTTCTCTCGCATGATGAACTTCATCTTCAACGCCTACACCAATGACTTCGTTTTGGTCTATCTCGACGACATTCTGGTTTTCTCGAAGAACAAGGAAGATCATGCCAAGCACTTGCGTTTGGTACTCGATAAGTTGAGGGAACACCAGTTCTACGCCAAGTTCTCCAAGTGCGAATTTTGGCTCGATGAGGTTCTTTATCTTGGTCATATCATCTCTGCCAAGGGCATTGCCGTGAATCCTGAGAAGGTGTCTGCAATTGTGAATTGGGAACCTCATCAGAACGTGAAGCAACTCCGTAGCTTCCTCGGTCTCGCAAGCTATTGCCGAAGATTCGTTGAAAACTTTTCTAAGATCGCGAAGCCTCTCTCAAATCTTCTCCAGAAGCACGTCAAGTACGTTTGGTCTCCGGAGTGTGACATTGCTTTCAACACTTTGAAAGAGAAATTGATCACTGCTCCAGTTCTGACTCCGCCTGATGAATCCAAGCCGTACGAGGTCTTTTGTGATGCCTCTCTCCAAGGTCTTGGCGCAGTATTGATGCAAGAGAAGAAAGTTGTTGCTTATACCTCTCGCCAGTTGAAGCCTAATGAGAAGAACTACCCCACTCATGATCTCGAGTTGGCGGCAGTTGTGCATGCTCTTTTGACTTGGAGACATCTCTTATTGGGAAGAAAAGTGGACATTTTCACTGATCACAAGAGTCTCAAGTACATCTTCACTCAGCCTAATCTCAACCTCAGGCAAACTCGATGGGTCGAAATGATTCAAGAGTATAATCCGAGTATCGAGTATACTCCAGGCAAGGCCAATGTGATTGCTGACGCATTGAGCAGGAAAGCTTATTGCAACAGTCTGATTCTTAAGCCTTATCAACCCGAGCTTTGTGAAGCTTTCCGCAAACTTAACCTGCAAGTTGTTCCTCAAGGTTTCCTCGCCAATCTTCAAGTCTCTCCTACCTTGGAAGACCAGATTCGCCAAGCTCAGCTTCTTGATGCTATGGTGAAAAAGGTGAAGATTGGGATTGCCAAGAGTCAACCCAAGTACAAGTGCTACCGCCTTGATGACAAGGATACTCTCTTCTTCGAGGATCGTATTGTTGTACCCAAAGGTGACCTCCGTAAAGTGATCTTGAATGAGGCTCACAATTCTCTCCTCTCCATCCACCCTGGGAGCACGAAGATGTATCAGGACCTTAAACAGGCTTATTGGTGGACTCGAATGAAGTGCGAGATTGCTCAATTTGTGAATGAATGTGATGTCTGTAGAAGAGTGAAGGCAGAACACCAAAGGCCAGCGGGTCTCCTCCAACCTCTTGCCATTCCAGAATGGAAGTTTGACCACATTGAAATGGACTTCGTGACTGGGTTTCCAAAGTCCAAGCGTGGCAATGATGCTATATTCGTTGTCATCGACAAACTCACCAAAGTGGCTCACTTTCTGCCTATCAAAGAGTCAATCACTGCAGCTCAATTGGCGGAACTCTATACCTCTCGAATTGTCTCTCTGCACGGTATTCCACAAGTGATCTCTTCAGACCGTGGCAGCATCTTTACCTCAAGTTTTGGGATTCTTTTCAGAAGGCCATGGGCACCAACATCCGCTTCAGCACAGCTTTCCATCCTCAAACTAGCGGTCAAGTCGAGCGTGTCAACCAGATTCTTGAAGATATGCTCAGGGCTTGTGTGATCTCCTTCGGCATGAAGTGGGAGGATTGTCTTCCTTATGCTGAATTCTCCTACAACAACAGTTTTCAAGCAAGTTCGGGCAAGGCCCCATTTGAAATTCTGTATGGCAGGAAGTGCCGTACCCCTCTCAACTGGTCTGAAACCGGTGAACGTCAGCTTTTGGGTAATGACTTAATCACAGAGGCAGAGGAAATGTGCAAAGTCATTCGAGATAACCTCAAAGCAGCCCAATCCCGCCAGAAGAGCTACTATGATAGTAAGCACCGTGATTTGGCTTTCGAGATCGGAGATCATGTTTACCTCCGCGTCTCTCCTATGAAAGGTACTCGTCGCTTCGGTATCAAAGGGAAGCTTGCCCCCAGATACGTGGGACCTTTCAAGATTGTCAGCAAGAGAGGCGATCTCGCCTATCAACTCAAGCTTCCTTCAAACTTTGCAAATGTTCATGACGTGTTGCATGTCTCTCAGCTCCGAAAGTGCTTCAAGACTCCTGACCGCACCGTCAACTTCGAGGACATTGAGCTCCAAGAAGATCTCTCTTATCGTGAGCACCCAGTTGCTATTCTTGAAGAGACTGAACGCAAGACTCGCAACAAGTCAATCAAATTTCTCAAAGTCAAGTGGTCACACCATTCCGACCGTGAAGCTACCTGGGAACGCGACGATCACCTCCGTTCTGAGTACCCGGCGTTCTTTCAGTCCTAGATCTCGGGACGAGATCCTTTCGTAGTGGTGGAGTGTTGTAACAACCCGGATGTAACTTTCCCAATTTGTACTCCAACTCTTGCCGTTTCGTCTTTAAGTTATTTTATTTTCTCGGGTTTGGGTCTTTGTCTCCGTGTGTTGTTGTCGTTGTCATGCATCTCATATCATGTCATCATGTGCATTGCATTTGCATACGTGTTCGTCTCATGCATTCGAGCATTTTCCCCGTTGTCCGTTTTGCATTCCGGCGCTTCGTTCTCCTCCGGTGGTCATTTCTACCTTTCTTTCGTGTGTGGGGATTAAAAATTTCCAGATTGGACCGAGACTTGCCAAGTGGCCTTGGTTTACTACCGGTAGACCGCCTGTCAAGTTTCGTATCATTTGTACTTCGTTTGATACTCCAACGGTTAACCGAGGGACCGAAAAGGTCTCGTGTATGTTGCAGCCCAACACCCCTCCAACTTGGCCCAAAACCCACCTAAGCCTTCTCCACCATCTAGATCGTTCGATCACGATCGCGTGGCCGAAAACCGAACCTCATTTGGACTCTCCTAGCTCCTCCTATGCCTATTTAAAGATCCCCTGAAAATCTCCTTCTCCTTCCCCACCCCCCAAAACCCTAGATCTCATCATCGCGCGCCGCCGGACGATTTTCCATCCGACCGGACACGTCTGAAGCTACCGCTGCCGCCACGTGGCGCTCCGCCATTCGCCCTCCGTCCCGGCCCCCATCACCGACCCGCCGGGGCCCGGATCGGGCCCTCCCGGCCCGGGACGCCGCCGCCGCCACCTGCGGGCACCCGAGCCCGCGTCGCCGCTTGCCACATCGCCAGCCGCCGCGCGCCGCCGTGCACCGCCCGGCGACGACCTCGCCTCTCCTCTCCTCACCTCGCCTCGCTGCCACCCCACGCCTCGCCGGAGCACGCGCCGCCGCCGCCCTTGCCGCGGATCCGGTCAGGCCGGACCAGATCCGGCCGTCCCCGACCTCCCTGGCCATCCTCCGGCGCCGCCCCGCCGCCACATCGTCGGCGAAGCCACCGGCGTCGCCGTTGACCTCAAACCCTAGATCCGGAGGTCGAATTGTACTAAGTCCCCGATTTTTCCAGTTCCAAGTGCCTATATTCATCATGCCATAACTTTGTATCCGTAGCTCCGTTTTGGGCATATAGCATATCAAAATGTTCATCTCAGGGAGTGCATCATTTCATTCCATTGCATCATTTTCATTTGAGATAATCTTGATGCCTGAAATGCTGTTAGAAGAGGGCTACTTGGGATAATTGTCAGATCTGCTACTCCATTTAGATATTCGTCATTTTTGCCATGATTATTGTGTGCATGATATGCCCTGATGCTCTACATATGTTTTGTTAAGGGTTTTGTCATCTTTCCAGAGGTGCAACCCATGTATTTTTGTGATGTGTGTGGTGACTAGCACAAGCTTGCCAAGTGAGGCACTTGGTAATTCTGATTTCAGGGATTTAGCAATTCCACTAAGTCCTTGATCTGTTTATTTCATATGGCCATATGTTCATGTTGTTTCCTAGTGATCCGTGCCTCTTTTGAGGATGATCAGTAAGGATGTTTTGTTAATCTTGTAGTTCTCTATCCATCCATGTCTTTGTTTGCAATTATGGAGCAACCTAGCTTGAGTCAATCGAGCTCTACTTTTGCTACTTTGTGAATTTGGGCAGATTGTCAACTTGTTTGCAATTTTGCCGATGATGTTGTAGTTGATTCGTGCATGCTATGCTATTGTTCTTGACATGTCTAGCTTTCATTTTGTGTGTTCTTGATAGATGTATGCTTATTTTGTCATGCCTTGCACCGTAGTGAGTGCATCGAGCTCATAAGCAGGCCTACTTGATATCTGTTTTTAGCATGCTCCAGTTTTCACTAAGTCTGTGATCTGATTACGTTTTTGCCATGTTCACATGCTTGCAATTGTATTTTCTGATCCCTTTTGGCTCAAGGTCACTAAGGGACTTTTGTTAAGATCTTTGAGTAGCTCCATGCCATGCTTTACTTTGCCATGTTAAGGTCCTATAGCATGTAGTTTTGTTGCTCCAAAGAGTGCTACCTGATCTGAGATTCCAGACAAGTGTTAATTTCACTAAGTCTGAAATCTGTTTACCATATGCATTTTTGCCATGCTTGTTTGAACCTGTTAATGGATGAATTGGCCGTAGCTCAGTGCTATACTCTTGTTAAGCATCTTGAATGCCTCCCCGCCATGTATTTTTTTGTCATGTTTGGGTGTTGTAGCATGTTCATCTCATTGCATTTAGATGGCTACTTACTGTAAATCGCAGACCGGTGTCGTATTTGAATCGCTTGCCATTTTCCAAATCGTAACTCCGATTCCGGCGTTCTTTATATCGTTTTCAAGCGATTTCATCTCATCTTTCTAGTGGCACACTTGGATTCCCAAGTTGAGGCCAGGTTCTTGCATTTTCCTGTCACATCTTGCATATGCATCCCGCATCGCATCCCGCATAGCATATCATCTTTGCATCATCTTGTTTGGTCATTGCACGTGGTTGATTGTGTCCTTGTTGCTTGTTTGTCTTGTTTGGGTAGAGCCGGGAGACGAGTTCGCTAACGAGGAGCCCGTTGAGTTTGCTTTCGAGGATCTAGTCAACTCTGACAACTGTGCAGGCAAGATGATCATACCCTCGAAATCACTACTATCTTTGCTATGCTAGATTGCTCGCTCTTTTGCTATGCCAATGCTACAATGCCTACCACTTGCTTTCAAGCCTCCCAAATTGCCATGTCAAACCTCTAACCCACCATGTCCTAGAAAACCGTTGATTGGCTATGTTACCGCTTTGCTCAGCCCCTCTTATAGCGTTGCTAGTTGCAGGTGAAGATTGGAGACCGTTCCTTGTTGGAACATTTATTTACTTGTTGGGTTATCATCATATTGCCATGTTATCTTAATGCATCTATATACTTGGTAAAGGGTGGAAGGCTCAGCCTCTCGCCTAGTGTTTTGTTCCACTCTTGCCGCCCTAGTTTCCGTCATATCGGTGTTATGTTCCCGGATTTTGTGTTCCTTACGCAGTTGGGTTATAATGGGAACCCCTTGATAGTTCTCCTTGATTAAAGCTTTTCCAGCAATGCCCAACCTTGGTTTTACCATTCGCCACCTAGCCTCTTTTTCCCTTGGGTTTCCGGAGCCCGAGGGTCATCTTATTTAACCCCCCCCCCCACCGGGCCAGTGCTCATCTGAGTGTTGGTCCGAACTGAGCTGCCTGCGGGGCCACCTCGGGGAAACTTGAGGGTTGGTTTTACTCGTAGCTAGTCTCATCTGAGTGTGCCCTGAGAACGAGATATGTGCAGCTCCTATCGGGATTTGTCGGCACATTCGGGCGGTGCTGCTGGTCTTGTTTTAACCTGTCGAAGTGTCTTGAAGAACCGAGATACCGAGTCTGATCGGAACATCTTGGGAGGAGGTCTATTCCTTCATTGACAGTGAGAGCTTGTCATGGGCTAAGTTGGGACTCCCCTGCAGGGATTTGAACTTTTGAAAGCCGTGCCCGCGGTTATGGGCAGATGGAAATTTGTTAATGTCCGGTTGTAGATAACTTGAACCTTAACTTAATTAAAATGGATCAACTGAGTGTGTTGCCATGATGGCCTCTTCTCGGCGGAGCCCGGGAAGTGGACACGGTGTTGGAGTAATGTTTGCGCAGGTTGTTCTCTAGTTTCTCGCTCGCGCTTTGCCTCCTCTTCTTGCTATCTCTTGCGAACAGGATAGCCACCATATTTTGCCAGTCGCTCGCTGTAGCTCCACATATTTACCTTGCCTTACCTATAAGCTTAAATAGTTTTGATCGCGAGGGTGCGAGATTGCTGAGTCCCTGTGGCTCACAAATTACTATCACTCCAGATGCAGGGCCTGATGATTCCGCTCTAGGAGACGCGTTTGAGCTCAAGTGGGAGTTCGACGAGGACTCTCAATGTTACTATGTTTCCTTTCATGATGATCAGTAGTGGTGCCCAGTTGGGGGTGATCGGGGCTGTGTCGCATGTTGGGTTATCTTTTATTTTGGCGCCGTAGTCGAGCCATGAGTGTTTGGATGATGTAATGTTATTTATGTACTTGATTGACGTGGCGAGTGTAAGCCAACTATGTTATCTCCCCTTTATGATTTATATTACATGGGATGTTGTGAAGATTGCCTAACTTGCGACATATGCCTTCAATGCGATTATGCCTCTAAGTTGTGCCTTGACACGTGGGAGATATAGTCGCATCGAGGGTGTTACACTTTCCTCTTCATGACCTGTCTTTTCCACAGTAACTAGATGAAACCCACTAGCATGTGTAGGAGTTGTTTGACCCATGTTGTGTTCCTACCATGCTATGCCTACTGGGCTTAGATTTGTGTCAGGTCTGGTTCATCTGTGTGATGGATTGGAGTGAAATGGTTGTGTCCAGTAATGAGAGTGAAGTGTTGAACATGTTTTCGTAAAGGTATCGATGAGAGGCCATGTAGGAGTACATGGTGGGTTGTTTCATTGGAACCGTCCCTAAGAACTGCGATCCGTGTATGTGATCCAAGATAAGCTACTACCACACATTGGGCTCCGGGCGCTCCAAGCACTCTCGACTTATTAACTGACATGGTCTCGATCCAGGAGTTGCAAGTAGTTTATGGTGTTTGTAGTATACTAGATGTCGTGCACAGCGCTGACCCTAGGGGTGGGCTGTGATGCGGCAGGTACGTGACATGGTGTACCGAGTCGTCCGTTTGGTGACTCGGGAACCCTGTACACATCGTTTGGGGCCATGGAGGAAACCCCAGCCGGATCACCTTGTGAATGGAACCCGAATAGGCGATAAACCTGGACTAGAGAATTGAGTGGTTAGTTAGGTCGTGGCCAACACCCTCTCTGGGCTTCCGCTTGAAGGTTGCCGAGTACATGTCGTGTAAGCGGCGATAAGTGGTGGAAGCGTGTGTGAAGAAGTACACCCCTGCAGGGTTATTAATCTATTCGAATAGCCACGTTCGCAGTAATGGACTAATGGGTTGTTTATGCAGTTCATAGACAAGTTAATGGTTACTCATAAAAGACTCAAGACAAGTGTGAGTGTCTTTGATGGCCCTCTCGTAGGATGACGGGAGAGGACCCACAGTAGAGTATTGTATTGGTGATTAGTGGACTTGTGTGCACAAAATCATTTGTAAACTACTGTCACTCGTAGGATAGGATAGCCATGAGTCAAAGCTGGTTTGCTGCAATAAACTCCACTACCCTTGTTGATAATGTTGCATGTATGATAGGATTTTATGTAAGACTTGCTGAGTAACTTTGTACTCATGTTGCTTAATAAACTGTTGGAGAGGAGAACACCACACCCTCCGATGGGTTAATTGTAGATCTCGATGTTGACGAGTAACTTGCCGCCCACGTGGTGACCCTAAGCTTGTGAAGGGCCTATGTAGATAGCAGGCTTCGCCAAGCCTTCTTTCTTTCTAGTTGTATGTACTCAGACAAGTTTGCTTCTGCATGTGCTTGTATGTTTGTATGACTTGAGTGTCGGATCGTGTGACCCCTACCTGTATGAATATCTTATGTATGGCTCTTCGAAGCTTTTAAATAAATACTTTTAGTTGTAGAGTTTTGTTGTGATGACATGTTGTATTTGCACATATCGAGCATATTGTGTGTATGATTTTGAAATGCTTGGTATGTGTGGGATCCGACAACCTAGTTGTTTATTCTTGGTAGCCTCTCTTATGGGGAAATGTCTCCTGGTGCTTCCACTGAGCCATGGTAGCTTGCTACTGCTCCGGAACACTTAGGCTGGCTGACATGTGTGATTCTTTGTTCCTGTGTCTATCCCTTTGGGGAAATGTCACGCATTGTTCCTTTAAGTCCTTGTAGCTTGCTACGACTTGGGTACATACGTTGATGATCGACACATTCGTTCCTGGGTCATGTATGCTTATCCCTGTAAGTTAGTGCCACTTTGAATTCACGACTAGTCATTTCGGCCCGGGTTATCTATCATATGGATGCTAGCGACACTATCATATACGTCAGCCAAAAGGCGCAACGGTCCCGGGCCAAGTAAGGTGGCACCCGTGGGAATACCGTGCGTGAGGCCACAAATTGATATGATGTGTTACATGCTAGGTCGATATGACTTAGGATCGCGGTCCTAACGGCGCCGCAGCCTTGAGGCCGGTTATTAGGCCCTCATATTCCGCGATGTTGTGGGAGACCTTCTCATCACGCTGGAAGCAAAGCTGCACAATGTAGTAGAACTTGTCCTGGGTGGGCGAGATGAACAAAGCTCCAGCCCCGGCGCCCTGACGCACAAGTGCACCGTCGAAGTACATGACCCAACCATCCGGTGCTTCATCTCCGGGCGCGAGAGAACGGTCCTTGATACATCTCCGTCGTATCTACTTTTCCAAACTCTTTTGCCCTTGTTTTGGTCTCTAACTTGCATGTTTTGAATGGAACTAACCCGGACTTACGCTGTTTTCAACAGAATTGCCATGGTGTTATCTTTGTGCATAATAAAAATTTCTCGGAATGACCTGAAACTTGACATAGATAAGTTTTGGAATTAATAAAAAATATTGGCGAAAGAATCAAGTGAAGGGTGCCCACACCCTCGCCACAAGGGTGGGGGTGCGCCCACCCCCCTAGGGCGCGCCACCCGACCTTGTGGCCCCCCTGGACCTCCACCGACCTCAACTCCAACTCCATATATTCTCTTTCAGGGAGAATAAAATCAGAGAGAAGGATTCAACGTGTTTTAGGATATGGAGCTGCCGCCAAGACCTCTTCTTCCTTATGAGGGAAGATCTAGAGTCCGTTTGGGGCTTCGGAGAGGGGAATCCTTCGTCATCGTCATCATCAACCATCCTCCATCTCTAATTTCATGATGCTCACCACCGTGCATGTGTAATTCCATCGTAGGCTTGCTAGACCGTGATGGGTTGGATGGGATTTACCATGTAATCAAGTTAGTTTTGTTAGGGTTTGATCCCTAGTATCCACTTTGTTCTAAGATTGATGTTGCCATGACTTTGATATGCCTAATGCTTGTCACTAGGGCCTGAGTGTCATGATTTAAGATCTGAACCTATTATGTTTTCATGAATATATTTTTTTTCTCGATCTGGCAACCCCGGAGTGACAATAGTCGGGACCACTCCCGGTGATGACCATAGTTTGAGGAGTTCATGTATTCACTAAGTGCTAATGCTTTGGTCTGGTACTCTATTAAAAGGAGGCCTTAATATCCCTTAGTTTCCAATAGGACCTCGCTGCCATGGGAGGGTAGGACAAAATATGTCATGCAAGTTTGATAACCCACAAGTATAGGGGATCAAAACAGTTTTCAATGGTAGAGTATTCAACCCAAATTTATTGATTCGATAGAGGGTGAGCCAAAGAATATTCTCAAGTATTAGCAGCTGAGTTGTCAATTCAACCACACCTAGAAACTTAATATCTGCAGCAAAGTGTTTAGTAGCAAAGTAATATGATAGTAGTGGTAACGGTGATAAAAGGTAATGGTAGCAAAAGTAATATTTTTGGTGTTTTGTAGTGATGATAACAATAGCAATGGAAAAGTAAATAAGAGAAGAACAATATATGGATAGCTCGTAGGAAATGGATCGGTGATGGAGAATTATGCCGAGTGCCGTTCATCATGCAACAGTCATATCCTAGGGTGACACAGAACTAGCTCCAGTTCATCAATGTAATGTAGGCATGTATTCCGAATATAGTCATATGTGCTTGTGGAAAAGAACCTGCATGACATATTTTGTCCTACCCTCCCGTGGCAGCGGGGTCCTAGCGGAAACTAAGGGATATTAAGGCCGCCTTTTAATAGAGTACCGGACCAAAGCATTAACACATAGTGAATACATGAACTCCTCAAACTACGGTCATCACCGGTAAGTATTCCGATTATTGTCACTTCGGGGTTAACGGATCATAACACATAATAGGTGACTATAGACTTGCAAGATAGGATCAAGAACTCTCATATATTGATGAAAACATAATAAGTTCAGATCTGAAATCATGGCACTCGGGTCCTAGTGACAAGCATTAAGCATAGCAAAGTCATAGCAACATATATCTCAGAACATAGTGGATACTAGGGATCGAACCCTAACAGAACTAACTCGATTACATGATAAATCTCATCCAACCCATCACCGTCCACCAAGCCTACGATGGAATTACTCATGCACGGCGGTGAGCATCATGAAATTGGTGATGGAGGATGGTTGATGATGACAATGGCGACGGATTCCCCTCTCCGGAGCCCCGAACGGACTCTAGATCAGCCCTCCGAGAGAATTTAGGGCTTGGCGGCGGCTCCGTATCGTAAAACACGATGAATCCTTCTCTCCCGGTTTTTTCTCCCCGAAAGTGAATATATGGAGTCCAGGTTGAGGTCGGTGGAGCGTCAGGGGGCCCACGAGGCAGGGGGCGCGCCCCCCACCCTCGTGGACAGGTGGGGAACCCCCTGACATGGATCTTCCTTCCAATATTCATTATATATTCCAAAATAATGCTCCGTTGATTTTTAGGTCATTCCGAGAACTTTTATTTCTGCACAAAAATAACACCATGGCAATTCTGCTGAAAACAGCTTTAGTCCGGGTTAGTTCCATTCAAATCATGCAAGTTAGAGTCCAAAACAAGGGCAAAAGTGTTTGGAAAAGTAGATACGACGGAGACGTATCAACTCCCCCAAGCTTAAACCTTTGCTTGTCCTCAAGCAATTCAGTTGATAAACTGAAAGTGATAAATAAGAACTTTTACAAACTCTGTTTGCTCTTGTCGTTGTAAATATGTAAAGCCAGCATTCAAGTTTTCAGCAAAGATTATGAACTAACCATATTCACAATAACATTTAGGTCTCATGTTTACTCATATCAATGGCATAATAAACTAGCGAGCATTAACAATAAATCTTGGATGACAACACTTTCTCAAAACAATCATAATATGATATAACAAGATGGTATCTCGCTAGCCCTTTCTGAGACCGCAAAACATAAATGCAGAGCACTTTTAAAGATCAAGGACTGACTAGACATTGTAATTCATGGTAAAAGAGATCCAGTCAAGTCATACTCAATGTAAACTAACAGTAATGGATGCAAATGACAGCGGTGCTCTCCAACTGGTGCTTTTTAATAAGAGGATGATGGCTCGGCATAAAAGTAAATAGATAGGCCCTTCGCAGAAGGAAGCGGGGATTTGTAGAGGTGCCAGAGCTCAGTTTTGAAATAGATATGAATAATATTTTGAGCGGTATACTTTCATTGTCAACATAACAACCAAGAGATGGCGATATCTTCCATGCTACACACATTATAGGCGATTCCCAAATAGAATGGTAAAGTTTATACTCCCCCTCCACCAACAAGCATCAATCCATGGCTTGCTCGAAACAGCGAGTGCCTCCAACTAACAAGAGTCCCAGGGGAGTTTTGTTTGCAGTTATTTTGATTTGATTTGCATAAAGCATGGGACTGGGCATCCTGGTGACCAGCCATTTTCTCGTGAGTGAGGAGCAGAGTCCACTCCTCTTGAGAATAACCCGCCTAACATGGAATATATGGACAACCCTAGTTGATACATGAGCCATTCGAGCATACAAAACAGGATATTTATTTGAAGGTTTAGAGTTTGGCACATACAAATTTACTTGGAACGGCAGGTCGATACCGTATATAGGTAGGTATGGTGGACTCATATGGAATAACTTTGGGGTTTATGGAATTCGATGCACAAGCAGTATTCCCGCTTAGTACAGGTGAAGGCTAGCAAAAGACTAGGAAGCGACCAGCTAGAGAGCGACAACAGTCATGAACATGCATTAAAATTAATCAACACCGAATGCAAGCATGAGTAGGATATAATGCACCATGAACATAAATATCATAGAGGCTATGTTGATTTTGTTTCAACTACATGCGTGAACATGTGCCAAGTCTAGCCACTCGAATCGTCCAAAAGAGGATACCATCCTATCATACCACATCACAACCATTTTAATAGCATGTTGGCATGCAAGGTAAACCATTATAAGCTACTAGCTAATTAAGCATGGCATAAGCAACTATGATCTCTAATTGTCATTGCAAACATGTTTATCCATAATAGGCTGAATCAGGAACAATGAACTAATCATATTTACAAAAACAAGATATGTCGAGTTCATACCAGCTTTTCTCATCTCAATAAGTTCATCATATAATCATCATTATTGCCTTTCACTTGCACGACCGAATAGTGTGCATAATAATAATAGTGCACGTGCATTGGACTAAGCTAGAATCCGCAAGCATTCAATTCAAGAGAGAAGACAAGGTAATATGGGCTCTTTGTCAGATCAACAATAATGCATATAAGAGCCACTCAACAATTTTATTATGGTCTTCTCCTCTCGACCCCCAAAGGAAGGAAAGAAATAAAACTATTTACACGGGAAAGCTCCCAACAAGCAAAAGAAGAATGAGAAATCTTTTTGGGTTTTCTTTTTAATTACTACTACAAGCATGGAAAGTAAACTAATTAAAAGCTACAACTAATATTTTGTCTTTCTTAAAGTTTATTAAACACACAAGAAGAAAGCATAAAAAAGGAAAATAAACAAGCATGGATGATACAATGAAAAAGTATGAGCACCGACAACTAGCAATGAGTGTGTGAACGTGAATGTAATGTTGGTGAGAAATACGTACCCCCCAAGCTTAGGCTTTTGGCCTAAGTTGGTCTATGGCCACGACTGGCCTGACGGGTATCCAAAGTTGTACTTGGGGTCGTACTGAGATGCAGCAGCTATTGCCTCATGAGTTGCCACTTGGATACGGGCCGTCCCCGTCCTCCTCTTATACTCGTCCACCTCCTCCCTGGTTATAACATATCTCCCTTTTTCCTGAAAGTCAAAGAAAGTAGGAGCAGGGAGAGCGACATGATAGGTGCGTCGTTTGTCAAAGATTAGTCGGTACTGGAGGAACTCATCGTTCCTCTCAACAAACTAATGACGAACCATGGCCTCATAATCCAAATAAACAGGCGGCAACTCAATATCATACCCACGTATGGGTACACCATGAAAATTAGCTAGACAGGTTGCATAAATTCCACCAAAGAAATCTCCACTAAATCTATTATTATGCAACCTACGTGCAAGATTGTGTAACGCCCTTGATGCGGCTATATCTCCCACGTGTCGAAGCACGACTTAGAGGCATAACCGCATTGAAAGCAATCTCACAAGTTAGGTAATATTCACACAACCCATGTAATACATAAGGGAAAAACATACATAGTTGGCTTACAATCGCCGCTTCACTCAATACATGAATAAAGCATTAATTCATCCATATGCACTCAAGGTCTGACTACGGAACCGAAATAAAAGAAGACTACCCCAAATGCTACACAGATCCCCGATCATCCCGACTGGGCTCCACTATTGATCAACTGGAAATGGAACAACATAACGAACACGATCTTCAACTATCTCCTCTTGAGCTCGGTTGTGTCACCTACACGGTATCATCGGAACCTGCAAACTAGTTTTGTAAGTAAACTGTGAGTCACGGGGACTCAGCAATCTCACACCCTCGCGATCAAGACTATTTAAGCTTATGGGTATGGAAAAGGTATGAGGTGGAGCTGCAGCAAGCACTAGCAAATATGGTGGCTAACTTACGTAAAAGAGAGCGAGAAGAGAAGCCAAGGCACGTTCGAGAATCTATGATCAAGAAGTGATCCTAGACTACTTACGTTCAAGCATAACTCCAACACCGTGTTAACTTCCCGGACCCCGCCAAGAAGAGACCATCACGGTTACACACGCGGTTGATGCATTTTAATTAAGATAAGTTTCAGGTTTTCTACAACCGGACATTAACAAATTCCCATCTGCCCATAACCGCGGGCAAGGCTTTCGAAAGTTCAAATCCTTGCAGGGGTGTCCCAACTTAGCCCATAACAAGCTCTCACGGTCAACGAAGGATATTCTTTCTCCCAAGACAATCCGATCAGACTCGGCATCTCGGTTACAAGACATCTTCGACAATGGTAAAACAAGTCCAGCAACACCACCCGAATGTGCCGACAAATCCCGATAGGAGCTGCACATATCTCGTTCTCATGGCACACTCAGATGAGTGCTCCGTACAACTAAAACCAAACCTTGAGTTTCCCCGAGGGGGCGCTACACAGGGCTCTAGTCTGGACCAACACTCAGAGGAGCACTGGCCCGGGGGGGGGGGGGGGGTTAAATAAAGATGACCCTTGAGTCTGCAGAACTCAAGGGAAAAAGGGGCTAGGTGGAGAATGGTAAAACCAATGTTGGGCATTGCTGGAGGAGTTTTATTCAAGGCGAACTGTCACGGGGTTCCCATTATACCCCAACAGTGGAAGGAACTCAAAATCCGGGAACATAACACCGATATGACGGAAACTAGGGCGGCAAGAGTGGAACAAAACACCAGGCATAAGGCCGAGCCTTCCACCCTTTACCAAGTACATAGATGCATTAATTAAATAAGAGATATTGTGATATCCCAACAAAATATCCATGTTCCAACAAGGAACAAACTCCAATCTTCACCTGCAACTAGCAACGCTATAAGAGGGGCTGAGCAAAGCGGTAACATAGCCAAACAACGATTTGCTAGGACAAGGTGGGTTAGAGGCTTGGCTTAACAATATGGGAGGCATGATAAGAAAGTGGTAGGTATCGTATCATAGGCATAGCAAAAGAGCGAGCAACTAGCAAGCAAAGATAGAAGTGATTTCGAGGGCATGGTCATCTTGCCTGAGATCCCGCAAGGAAGAAGAACAAATCCATGAAGAAGGCAAACGGACGTAGTCAAACGAATCCTCACAAACACGACGTTACTGGATTACCGAGAAGAAGTACACCAGAAAGAAAGCAAACCACATAGTAAACAACCACCACATAATCATGGCATGATGCACAATCAAGTATGATGCATGTCCGGATTAAAGAGGCATGGCATGGCAAAGTGCACAAGCAATTCTACAAATTAAGTCGATATCAATATGCAACGAGTTGCATATTGACAAAACACCACAACAAGTTATTTAGTTTGATCTCGTTTAAGTACCCAACAATATCAAAAGTTGATTAACATGGCAAGAGGTGAGGCATAACAACACTACATCATCTAAACAATTTAAATGGGGCCGGATATAACAAATAACAAATCTGGTAAATCCCCATATGCCTTAGTAATTTAATGCAACAACAATTTAAACATTTTAATTCTTGTTATCATGATGCGGATGACATGTGCAAGTTTATGCAATTTTTATTAAAAGTTGACAAGAGCATTATGAAGCATTTGTCACCGTGGTGGAAACGAAAGGGGTGCCACGGCAACGAATCCGAAAACGGTGCCACGGCAGCATTCCGGTTCCGGTAACTTGATTGAGATACCGAATCAAAGGAGAAGTGTGCGGACGCGTGCAAAAGATGGTGGGGCGCTCCTGGATTCCGGGTGTCCCATGAGTTGGCGACAAGGAAACGAGTGACAATTTGGACATGGTGCAAACACGAGCATCTCATACATCACACATGCATTCGTTCTCGGAAGGTCGTCTCGGCGGTTATACCTTTGAAGCGTGCGTTTTCAGAGCGGATCAAGTTTGAAGTGGAGAAGGGGAGGTAGATATTCTCGGGACTTTAAGGGAAGTATTGGTTCACGCGATGGTAGTCAAAGTAGTCGTCCTATCGTTCATCGGTGATCATCGGAGCGATAGTGGAAGTAGAGGCTCACAACTTGACGAAAATCACGGCGGCGGTAGTTGTACACATGTTGTAGTCGAACTTGATGGAACCAATGTCCTCGAGGATAGTCGTGGTACTTTAGGTCTTTGGACTACCGGTCTGGGTTCTTGCAACGGTAGTGGTACAAGGTCGTTGTGGGAAGTAGTCATACTCGCGATCTTGTCGGATCCACAGCGATGGTAGGGAAAACTTGGCAAATCCAAGTTCTTTGGAGGTCGTCATAGAACTTGGTCAAATACATGATGTGGGTAGACGTTCACTCGACGGCCTTCGGCGACGGTAGTTGTACACGGTTCGATGTACTTGGCGTGTCGTCATGTAGACATAGTACTTCCGAAGAGGAACTTGGCGCGTCCGAAAATCTTCGGGGATCTTCGTGTAGCCGTTCTTGTTGTAGTCGGACTTGGCAAAATGCACACTGATGGTAGTGGAACTTGTGTTGGTTGTCGTGGTACTAGGGCCCTGATTTTGGCGTGATCCAAAAATAATACACGACGTTGGGGGAAGACCCGAAAGCGCTCCCGGAGTCAAACCCAGGGTCGTGCGCAGCGGTCGAGGAACTACTGCTCGAAGTAGGGGGCTGGCAAGAAGGGACCTGCAGGTCATCAGGGCTTGGCGCGCCGACAACAGAGGATGACGAGGTGGCGAAGGAGCAGCTCTGCTCCGAGGAGCTGGTTCCGGTGGCGCGACGAACGGCAGGGTAGAGCAGGAGCAGGGGCTCGCCGGCAGGACAGGAACGAGGTGAAGCGGGGCCGGCGACGATGTTCAGAGGGACGGCGGGGTTCGACGACGACACACGGGGTCGCGCTGGCATGGGGAGCCGCTGGACTTGGGCTCCGGCGGGAGGGAGGAGGAGGCACAAGAGGTCGAGGCCATGGCGAATCAACGGCGGCGCATGGCGGACGAGCGGGAGGTTCGCAGGTCTCGGGCGCGGCGTGCAGAGGAGGCAGAGGCGCGGAGGATGCAGGAGGCAATGTGCTCAAGGACAGGGAGAGTGGGGATGGGGAACGAGGTGGTGGTGCTTGCTCCTCTCTAACTGTGGGTGGATACGAGGGAGAGGGAGAGATCGATCGAAAGGAAACGAGCAGGAGGCGGCAGCAGGGAAGAGATGAATCGGGAGAGATAGGATTGAGCAAGGCGCTGCTGTTCTCTCTCTCCGGCGGCACGGGAGGGAGAGATCGAACGAGGGGAGAGGGAGCGAGGGTTAGAGTTAGAGCCGGTGCGGGCTGGCATGGGCCGGCGCTGGTGTTTGTCCTAGGAAGGCCGGCGGCTGGATGGGCCTATAGGCCACTGGTGGGAGGTGGCTGCTGGAGGCCCTAGTGGCCGGCTAGGTTGGGCCTCTCTCTTCCCTCTCCAACTCTCTTTCAATTTCCTTTAACAGAAAGTAAAGAGAGGAGAAAAAAATGGAAAAGGAGGGGTTAGAGAAAACATTTGGGCATGCGGTTAAATTTCCCAGACTCATAAAAATGCGTTCGTCCCGAGAAAATGCATTTGGCACCGCTTGGAAGGATTGCATTCAAACACTTTTGAATGGGATTCAAATAAGTTTGAATTAACAAAACATTTTTCGAGAGTCCAAAAATGTTCGGAATTTTTGTGGAGATCGGGAAAGCGAAGAAAGAAAAATATGGGCAAGGTTTGAGGACAAGATGTGAGATAACAAAGGCCTGGGTAATTACTTGCAAGTGTGTTTTGGTGATTCCAAATTAATGGAATATTTAAAATAGCTCCCTAAATATTAGGAGGATATGTTATAAAGAGAAGTCACTCTTCCCTTGATTTAAATGGATCGAAGATCCACACAATTTATTTAGTTGAGATGCAAAAGATTTATGACATGACAGCATGATGACATGATGCAACGCAAAAATAAAAGGAGCAAGCAAGAATGAAACACACGGAGAAACCTGGAACATATGGAAATCTTCTCGAGCATCGGTCTCGGGGCGTCACAACACTCCACCACTACAAGAGGATCTCGTCCCGAGATCTAGGATGGCACCGGAGAGAAATGGAAGAGGAACAGAAGAGGTAAAACTAAGTTGCTTCTTTGACAAACGAGTGGAACCAAAGAACCTTGAAAGGTTAAACAACTTCAAAAAAAGAATGCAACGGATATGAACGAAGTTGAAAGCACTCCATTAGGAAAGAGGAACAAGGAAGAACAAATTCGGGCAGCACCCCGGTTGAAAAGTGGTATGAAACTTGATAAGATGGAAAGAACTTGAGCAGAGGGCACAACACTGTGGTTGAATGGATAAGCACAAAAGAACACGAACCTCACAACTCGAGATGACGATTGAAGAGGGCAACAACACAATGCCTCCAGAAGAAAAGAATAGAAGTTAGATCATTGGAATGAAAGAATGGGGAAGAAAACAACATCTTCAACCTCAGATGAGCTTGCAAAAGCATCTTTAGGAGAAGGGTTGAACGGAGTTGTTGGAAAACCAGCAACGAAAAGAGTAAGCTTGTAGTGGGCTTATGGAGAACAACTCAAAACTATGAGGTGAAATTCTGCCACTAACAGAACCAATAGATTGGATTGATATCAACAAGGAGACAAGAAACTTATCTCACCGGTAGGATAAATGAAGAACTTGGATTATTTATAAGCACCATAATTAGCAACAATCCTTAGGGAATGCTTTAGGTGAAATATAACCCAAGATAACTCCAAAGAAGATATTGAATGGTTGAGAAGAAGTCTTGAGCATAGATCAAAATGATGGATTTAGATATGTCACTCTTGAAAACATGTGTATCATGAAACACGAAGGGAAAATTATCAACAATGACATTAGACCACCTCAAAAGATGAGATATAAAGAATTGCACTTCGAAATGCAAGATGAGGAATACTTGAATTATAGCTTGGCGGATCATCGCTTCGAGAGAAAACTTGAAGAACAATTGGAGAATGAAAAGAATCCTTGATGAAACACCATGTAGCCTTCATGAAGAACTCCGGGAACAAAATGATGATAAAAAGAAAGAGAAGTTGACAACACAAGGTGAAGCCTTATAATGATTTAGATGGATCTCTGTGATAATATAATTGAGAAAAACTTTGAACTCGGAAAAGAAGATGAACAACTTAGCACTGACAAATTGATATCAAGAATGAACTCCGAAAGAAAAGAATTGAATCACCTCAAAGAAAACAAGAATAATATTTACTGTATGTTTATCCTTCATCAAATTAAATTGATGACAAGGAATGGATTTGGCATACTACTTATTCTTGTAGAAAGGATTAAGAGAGATATAGCGCAAACTTGAGGAAGGTCTTCAATGATCCACCAGTAGGCTTGGAAAAAAACGAATGAATTGATATGATAAAGAAGGAAGAGAAATCTTGAACGAACCACCGTAAGAATTGAAAATGAATGAAGAAAAAAATAAAGAAACACCGGGTAGAATTGGAAAACGAATGACGATACTTGACGGAATTTAGATACTAGAGAATGAAGAGATCCCGAACTGATTAGAGAAAACTTGATTTATGCACCAGTATGATTTGGAGAACAATAGCTGAAAGCTAAGGATGAATAAACCCGAAATGATGGCCTTCGGAGAATCAAACTGAAAAGAATCTTTAATTGCTCCGGATGGGTGAAAAGAATTTTCACAATCGAAAATAATTATGAGAGGATGGCAACAAGCTAGAATCACGAATCTTGAAAAGAATGGAGCAAGATTTAAGAGAAACTCTTCTTCAGTCTTCAAATGCAGAGAATGACAATGAGAAACACCACCATCACTAGTAGAAAAAGGGTCAAACGTGAAGCACATTAGTGCTAGTTTGAATTAGAGCCGGCACTAATGTGTACATTAGTGCCGGTTCGTGGCGGCGATCAATAGTACCGGTTCGTGGCGAACCTTTAGTACCGGTTCATGCCACGAACTGGTACTAAAGAGGCTGTGTCAGCCTGCGGTCAGGCTATGGCCCCACCATCACCATTTACTGCCGGTTCGTACCACGAACCGGTACTAATGAGGTTATGGCAAGCTGTTTTTAGTCCCACCTCGCCAAGAGAGAGGCAGTATGAGCAGTTTATAAGCCGTGAGTGCACAGACAATGACGAAGAGTTGCAATGCTCACCTACATGTTGATTAGCTTCAAGCCTTGCGGAATAGCATAGATTGCACTGAGCTATGTGCAGTGCAGTCTACACTATTCCGAATGGCTTGAAGAAAATTAACCAGCATTGCACCTCTTTTTTATTTTTAATAACTTATTTAAACTCTGGACTTCTTTTATGTTCAGTATGCAGCATTTAAAGCGACGTCATCAATTTCCAACATGTTCTGACATCATTTGTTGTTTTTCGGTCATTTACCTAATTGTTTAGAGAGCTAAATGACCGTGAAATTGAAAATCACTACAAAATGAATCCTAAAAAAGTTGAAACTTGGCATGGTATCATCATATCACCCGCATAGCATGCGCGAAAGAGTAGAGAGGGTCACGGCAAAAACTGGACGCACTTCGTGTACAAACTGGACAAACTCTTTCCGAGTATCAGGGTTTCGGAGTCCGGAGTGGGTACTAATGTGCAACTCTTTGCTTGGTTTTGTTAGGGTGGTCCCTAGGAAGTCCCAAAACAATGGCATGAACCACCTCTACACAAGATTCCCTCATGTTCGTCGGTTATGGTACTTTCAGCCTATAAGTATACTTAGACTCGGAGTGAGGAATCGATGCCGGTGAAGACCCTACACAAGGAGTGAGTGAATATTTGGCATGTACCACCCTAAGAGCACTTTTAAACACATGGTATGCCAACTCCTAGCTTTTCGTGCCATCCCGATGCTTCGGAGCTCCTCTATGGTGAAACCCTAGCCCCTCTACAACTTTCACCGAAGCCCATAGTGGGTACTAATGTGCATCCCACCAATCAGGAAGAATCACACGGATCATATGTTTCTTTCTAGCTCTTGCGAGTCGTTGGATCAAGGGTGTGTTTCTTCCTAGCTCATGTGAGTCGTTGGATCGAAAGTGGACATACTCTTTTCGAGTATCAGGGTTTCGGACGAGAACTACTCATCTGTTACATGGCCACTTCAATGTTTTTTAAACTTATTTGAACTCCGGACTTCTTTTGTGTTCAGTATGCAGCATTTAAAGCGACGTCATCAATTTCCAACATGTTCTGACATCATTTGTTGTTTTTCGGTCATTTACCTAATTGTTTAGAGAGCTAAATGACCGTGAAATTGAAAATCACTACAAAATGAATCCTGAAAATGTTGAAACTTGGCATGGTATCATCATATCACCCGCATAGCATGCGCGAAAGAGTAGAGAGGGTCACGGCAAAAACTGGATGCACTTCATCTGTTACATGGCCACTTCAATGTTTTTTAAACTTATTTGAACTCCGGACTTCTTTTGTGTTCAGTATCCAGCATTTAAAGCGATGTCATCAATTTCCAACATGTTCTGACATCATTTGTTGTTTTTCGGTCATTTACCTAATTGTTCAGTATGCAACATTCAATTTCCAGAAGAAAATAAATAGAAGAAAATAAATAATGCAGAAAATAAAAAACTTTGGGGTGGCAGCGCAAGGCCTTTAGTACCGGTTGGTGGCTCCAACCGGTACTAAAGGCCCCCCCTTTAGTACCGGTTGGTGGCTCCAACCGGTACTAAAAGCTTTCGTTTCCCGCCGCTTGGCCTGGCGAAAATAGGCCTTTAGTACCGGTTGGAGCCACGAACCGGTACTAAAGGCCCATCCTATATATATAGCGCTTACGAAAATTTCAGTTTCATCTCCCCACTTCGTCTCCAACCTCTCGCGAGACATCGCCGCACGCGCCGCTCGATCCCGTCGTCGCCGCCCTTCGCCCGTCGTCCGTCGTCATCATCGCTGTCCTCGCCGCCGCCCGTCGTCGTCGTCGTCTCGCGCTGCCGCCCCGAATGCCGCCGCCGTCCGTCGTCATCGCCGCGGCCGTACGTCTCTCTCGCACCCGCGCCGCGCGCACCGGCCCATACGTACGCCGCCGCCCCCGCCCCGTATGCCGGCGTCCCCACTCGTACGTATGGGGCGGCAGCGTACGGGGCGGCACTGCAGTATACACACACACATACACACACATACACACACATACATACACACACATACACACACACACACAAACACATTTTTTTTACATATATACACACACACACACATACACACACACACATTTTTTGTTTTCTGTTTTTTAGAAAAGTTAGTTAAATGATCGAATATTAGATTAATGTCGAATGTTAGATGAATTAGATAGAAAAGTTAAATATATATTAATGTCAATTGTTAGAGATGAATATAGCTAGATATTAATTAGGTATATAAGATTTGAACTAGTTGAATAATTAATATAACTAGTTTATTTTTAGTAAGAAAATTGTCGAACTAGTTTATTTAGGTATATGAGATTTGAACTAGTTGAATAATTAATATAACTAGTTTATTTTTAGTAAGAAAATTTAGATATCTGAGATTTGATGATCTAATTAAAATATTATTTGTTAATGAGTTTTTCTGTTTATTTAATTTTTTATATATTTTTAGTTTATATAAATGTTACATTAATGTCGAATGTTAGATGAATTCGATAGAGAAGTTAAATATATAGTAATGTCAATTGTTAGAGATGAATATCGTTAGATATATTAATGTCAAATGTTAGATGAATATATATTTGGCTAGATATAGGTGTTTAATGTTTCACCTATATGAACATAGGAAATGTCATCTGACGACGAAAAAGATTTCATTATGTGCGAACACTATGAAGACCAGCGCGGCCTGTGTGACCAAAATTTCCTTGTTGATGGTAGGCGCTTCAGCATCAAGCTGGATGAGACATTCGAAGTTGATACAATAAGTCACTTTGTCAATTATTATTTGAATGCAAAACTTATGCTTCATTTGCTTCAACTTATAATTTTAAATTTTCACTATTCTACTAGCGCATCCCCTGCCATGCAAGAATTTTTGTCTTGGATAAGATAGGTTTTAGTGCTATAGATGATATGGAGGTAAAGAGAGTTTACTTGAAGACGGAGCATGGGTATACTTTCAACGTCAAACTATATAATGGAGACACATACACCCATTTTGAATGCAAAACTTGGCAAGCACTATGCAAGGCTTATGCATGTGAGCCTGATATGGTTATCACCTTTGATATTCGTCCGGAAGATGATATTGAAGGTAATATAGACATCTGGGTCGATGTGCAAACGCCTCCAGTTCTACCATTTGGTGAGTTTTTCTCAACCATGCATGCATATGTTTATGTCTTTCATACAGTTTATTCAAAAATAGTTGATAACTAATTTGTATTGTCAGCTTATTTTGGTTCAAGCAAACATGTCCGGCGCTTGGTAGACAGGACCTACTACTGCCCCGGGGCTCAACTAAACTGCGAGGAGATAAGTCATTATGCTTCATGGCTTGAGGATCTTAATATTGTCAAGACAATTTTTTTTCCTGAACTTAGAAATGTTAGTACTCAAAACGTCCGACCAATGGTGATCGTATTGAACTACGGTCACATCTATAATCGAAAGATGGTAAGATTTTAAATATTTGTCCTTAATTAGTGCATCTTTTGCATACATTATTTTTGAAGCTAAACTTTCATTGCTTAGTATATTAATTACTATACGATGTTCTTCAACAGGGACTTCCGATGACAGTTGTGCCTCAGTGGATCGAGACAAAAGGTCGCATGTCAATGGTTAGCTTACGACCAAGATTTCCTACAATGCACATGAGTGCATTCAGGATTTCTGAAAGCGAAGAATGCTTAATAGTGAAAGATTGGAGCAAAATTGTTAACGATCACAGAGAAGTACTAGGGGGCAGCAAGGAGAAGCGCAACCCAAGATTAGGAGACAGATTCATCTGCATGCTCCAGTATGATGAATCAAGAGAGCTATACATGTTCTATGTTATTCTACCTGAGAGGGAGCAGCAGGATCAGTAGCTACTAGTTCATGCTCTTAATTAGTACTTGTCTCATGTCCGTGTCCTGAACTTCGATGTTGGTGATGATTATGTTGAACTTGATGATATCTTTGCTTCTGTTACAAAGAGAATGTTTCCTCTTTAAGCTAGCCAGCGTTGATGATGATTAGATAGCTAGCGGTAATGACTATGATGATTAAATAGTGGTAATTAGACGACTATGATGATTTTTAGCTAGCTAGAGTTTATTTATTTATTAATATGCGATGATGATGATGATGATGACGACTACAACTCATTATAACGTAAAACAATCCTAAATTAAATTGATAACACAAATTTAATTGAAAAATACAAAATAAAACAAAAACCCACAACCATTTAGTACCGGTTGGTGTTACCAACCGGTACTAAAGGGCTCCCGGGCCCCGGAGCTGGCTCGTGCCACGTGGATCCCCTTTAGCACCGGTTTGTGCTGAACCGGTACTAAAGGGGGGGGCCTTTAGTGCCGAAACGTTAGTGCCGGTTCCTAAACCGGCACTAAAGGGCCTTACGAACCGGTGCTATTGCCCGGTTCTGCACTAGTGCATGAATTGTTGAGATACTCTGGGATGACGAGTTTAAAGGTTGACGGTGATAAGAATTTGACAGATCTTGGAGTAAGACATATGACTAATGACAACTCATTCTTACGTCAAACTTTGAAAAAAATTAAGAATAACTCCGGGAAAAATTAGAAGAGTCAGGTAAGATCCTGGGAAAAGACCTGTGGGTTAGGGCCCACTCAAAAGATACACCGTTGAACAATTTAAAAGAGAGATTGCACCGGTTGAAATAAATGGCTTGAATGAGGTAACATCCTCGCAAAAGCTTGAACGAATTGAGAATAGAAACTTGAATCTTCTCACATATCTTCAACACTCCGGAACAATAGAATAGCGAGCGGGGAAAGATTATGAGGTGCACCGGCAAGATAAGACATTTGAAACATGGAAAGGATATGATCACAAGGCTTGACTTGAATCCACCGGAGAAGAAAGAGAACGAGTAATGATGAACTTGAAGCTTCCTTAGCAACTGCATGATAAATCACCGGATCGAAACTTGAAAGAAAAGGATGAAGAGGCTTCACATGATTAAAATGGATAGTTGATTTATAAATCTGAGTCCTCGAACAAAAGGGGTGGGAGGGTGGGAAAACAAAGGCAACTTGGGACGGATGAAAACACCGTTGAGAAGACTTGGAGTTGATCTTGCGGATGAGACAAATGATAGGATCATCTTGAAGAGAATCGCACCGGTTGACAAGGATTGTCATGACAAACTCGATGATCAAGAAGGATTAGTATTCACATAGGAACATGAAAACACCGCTTAGGAAAGGTATGGAATCAACACTTGACTTCGAAGCAACTCGAATACCACAACTCAAAAACAAAACAAAAGATTGGTTTGCAGAATAAGCCGGAACAAACATATGATCGAGATTTCATCTGAAGTTTTCATGGTGGGGCCTACACGGGCTCGATTGTACAGCACCATCATGTACAAGGCAGTGCACATGACATACGAAGCGTCCCTGAGTCTACATAGCCAAAGACTCTTTAAGACACAACGAGACCACTGTAAAACCGACCGTGGATAGGAGGACCACTAGACGTCGAACCCCAATATCATATCATACATCTGTCGGAAATATATCCTAAGAGCTACTTGAATTCCCACTTATAAACTCCCGAAGTTTTCCGGTTATGCAATCAGGTGTTGGGGATACAGGGGAAGCATAATATCTCACCCAAAACTAGCAAATCCTACATCCAGCTGTATCCATCCTTCAACACATAACCAAGAATCCTTCGGAAATCATTTACCTCAACCTTCGGAAAGCATCCATTATACAAGTTATGGCAATACTCCCGAACTCCCGCCCTAGTACTGGGTGGCATTGACGTTATCTCACAAACAACTGCATAAAAGAGATTTTCGATGTCGGTGAAACTCAGGTATTCCAGAATTGCAACGATAAAATTGTGACGACAACACCTCGGAGCTCAACTCCCCGGGACACTGCCACAACCCGTAAATGTCAGGAGGCACCAAGAACAATGTTCTCGTCACAAATCCATTGGAACGATTCCAAGATACCCGCGTGATCCTAAATTTTTTTAGTGAAATTTAAGAAGAGAAGAGTCAAAACTCTACTTCAGGATGTCTCACCAGAGCGACGAAGGGACTGAGGAGTAAAAGAATTCCTAACTCTCCGATATATATAATCCTAAAAGACTCAAAACATTTTTTCTAGACTCAACAACACCATCGATTCAATCAAGCAGGGGGCTCCTAAGTCGGGGAAGGCTATGATTACCAACTTGTAACGCCCTCGATGCGGCTATATCTTCCACGTGTTGAAGCACGACTTAGAGGCATAACCGCATTGAAAGCAATGTCACAAGTGAGGTAATCTTCACACAACCCATGTAATACATAAGGGAAAAAGATACGTAGTTGGCTTACAATCGCCACTTCACTCAATACATGAATAAAGCATTACATTCATCCAAATAAACTCAAGGTCGGACTACAGAACCAAAATAAAAGAAGACTACCCCAAATGCTACACAGATCCCCGATCGTCCCGACTGGGCTCCACTACTGATCAACTGGAAACGGAACAACATAACGAACACGATCTTCAACTAGCTCCTCCTTGAGCTCGGTTGCGTCACCTGCACGGTATCATCGGCACCTGCAAACTGGTTTTGGAAGTAAACTGTGAGTCACGGGGACTCAGCAATCTCACACCCTCGCGATCAAGACTATTTAAGCTTATGGGTAGGGAAAAGGTATGAGGTGGAGCTGCAGCAAGCACTAGCAAATATGGTGGCTAACTTACGTAAAAGAGAGCGAGAAGAGAAGGCAAGGCACATTCGAGAATCTGTGATCAAGAAGTGATCCTAGACTACTTACGTTCAAGCATAACTCCAACACCGTGTTCACTTCCCGGACCCCGCCAAGAAGAGACCATCACGGTTACACACGCGGTTGATGCATTTTAATTAAGATAAGTTTCAGGTTCTGTATAAACGAACATTAACAAATTCCCATCTGCCCATAACCGCGGGCAAGGCTTTCGAAAGTTCAAATCCCTGCAGGGGTGTCCCAACTTAGCCCATAACAAGCTCTCACGGTCAACGAAGGATATTCTTTCTCCCAAGACAATCCGATCAGACTCGGCATCCCGGTTACAAGACATCCTCGACAATGGTAAAACAAGTCCAGCAACACCGCCTGAATGTGCCGACAAATCCCGATAGGAGCTGCACATATCTCCTTCTCAGGGCACACTCAGATGAGCGCTTTGTACAACTAAACCAAACCTCGAGTTTCCCCAAGGGGGCACTGCACAGGGCTCTAGTTTGGACCAACACTCAGAGGAGCACTGGCCCGGGGGGGTTTAAATAAAGATGACCCTTGAGTCTGCAGAACTCAAGGGAAAAAGGGGCTAGGTGGAGAATGGTAAAACCAATGTTGGGCATTGCTGGAGGAGTTTTATTCAAGGCGAACTGTCAAGGGCGGCAAGAGTGGAACAAAACACCAGGCATAAGTCCCAGCCTTCCACCCTTTACCAAGTATATAGATGCATTAATTAAATAAGAGATATTGTGATATCCCAACAAAATATCCATGTTCCAACAAGGAACAAAGTCCAATCTTCACCTGCAACTAGCAACGCTATAAGAGGGGCTGAGCAAAGCGATAACATAGCCAAACAACGGTTTGCTAGGACAAGGTGGGTTAGAGGCTTGGCTTAACAATATGGGAGGCATGATAAGCAAGTGGTAGGTATCACAGCATAGGCATAGCAAAAGAGCGAGCAACTAGCAAGCAAAGATAGAAGTGATTTCGAGAGTATGGTCATCTTGCCTGAGATCCCGCAAGGAAGAAGAACAAATCCATGAAAAAGGTAAATGGACATAGTCGAACGAATCCTCACAAACGCGACGTTACCGGATTACTGAGAAGAAGTACACCAGACAAAAAGCAAACAACATAGTAAACAACCACCACATTATCATGGCATGATGCACAATCTAGTATGATGCATGTCCGGATTAAAGAGCCATGGCATGGCAAAGTGCACAAGAAATTCTACAAATTAAGTGGAGATCAATATGCAATGAGTTGCATATTGACGAAACACCACAACAAGTTATTTAGTTCGATCTCGTTTAAGTACCCAACAATATTAAATGTTGATTAACATGGCAAGAGGAGAGGCATAACAAAACTACATCATCTAAACAATTTAAATGGGGCCGGATATAACAAATAACGAATCCAGTAAGTCCCCATATGCCTTAGTAATTTAATGCATAAACAATTTAAACATTTTAATTGTTGTTATCATGATGCGGATGACATGTGCAAGTTTATGCAATTTTTATTAAAAGTTGAAAAGAGCATTATGAAGCATTTGTCACCGTGGCGGAAACGAAAAGGGTGCCACGGCAACGAATCCGAAAACGGTGCCACGACAGTGTTCCGGTTCCGGTAACTCGATTGAGATACCGAATCAAAGGAGAAGTGTGCGGACGTGTGCAAAAGATGGTGGGGCGCCCCCGAATTCCGGGTGTCCCATGAGTTGGCGACAAGCAAACGAGTGACAATTTGGACACAGTGCAAACATGAGCATCTCATACATCACACATGCATTCGTTCTCGGAAGGTCGTCTCGGCGGTTATACCTTTGAAGCATGCGTTTTCGAAGCGGATCAAGTTCGAAGCAGAGAAGGGGAAGTAGACATTCTCGGCACTTCAAGGGAAGTAGTGGGTCACACGACGGTAGTCGAAGTAGTTGTCCTATCGTTCATCGGCGATCATCGGAGCGATAGTGGAAGTAGAGGCTCACGACGTCTTGTCGAAAATCACGGTGGCGGTAGTTGTACACATGTTGTAGTCGAACTTGATGGAACCAATGTTCTCGAGGGTAGTCGTGCTACTTTAGGTCTTCGGACTACTGGTCTGGGTTCTTGCGACGATAGAGGTACAAGGTCGTCGTGGGAAGTAGTCGTACTCGCGATCTTGTCGGATCCACAACGATGGTAGGGAAAACTTGGCGAATCCGAGTTCTTCGGAGGTCATCATCTAACTTGGTCAAATACATGACGTGGGTACACATTCACTCGACGGCCTTCGGCGATGGTAGTTGTACACGGTTCGATGTACTTGGCGTGTCGTCATGTAGACGTAGTACTTCCGAAGAGGAACTTGGCGCGTCCAAAATCTTCGGGGATCTTCGTGTAGCCGTTCATGTCGTAATGGGACTTGGCAAAATGCACACCGATGGTAGTGGAACTTGCGTCGGTCGTCGTGGTACTAGGGCCCTGATCTTGGCGTGATCCAAAAATAAGACACAACATTGGGGGAAGACCCGAAAGCGCTCCCGGAGTCAAACGCAGGGTCGTGCGCAGCGGTCGAGGAACTGTTGCTCGAAGTAGGGGGCTGGCGAGAAGGGACCTGCAGGTCATCGGGGCTTGGCGCGCCGGTGACAGAGGACGACGAGGTGGTGAAGGAGGAGCTGGTTCCGGTGGCGCGACGAACGGCAGAGTAGAGCAGGAGCAGGGGCTCACCGGCAGGACAGGAACGAGGTGAAGCGGGGCCAGCGATGATGTTCAGAGAGACGGCGCACGGGGTCGCGCTTGCATGGGGAGGCACTGGACTTGGGCTCTGGCAGGAGGGAGGAGGAGGCACAAGAGGTCGAGGCCATGGCGACTCGACGGTGGCGCACGGCGGACGAGCGGGAGGTTCGCAGGTCTCGGGCGCGGCGTGCAGAGGAGGCAGAGGCACGGAGGATGCAGGAGGCAACGCGCTCGAGGAGAGGGAGAGTGGGGATGGGGAACGAGGTGGTGGTGCTTGCTCCTCCCTAACTGTGGGTGGATACGAGGGAGAGGGAGAGATCGATCGAAAGGAAATGGGCAGGAGGCGGCGGCAGGGAAGAGATGAATAGGGAGAGAGAGGATTGAGCGAGGCGCTGCCATTCTCTCTCTGGCGGCGCTCGAGGGAGAGATCGTACGAGGGGAGAGGGAGCGAGGGTTAGGGTTAGAGCCGGAGCGGGCTGGCATGGGCTGGCGCTGGTGTTTGGCCTAGGAAGGCCGGCGGCTGGATGGGCCTATAGGCCACTGGTGGGAGGTGGCTGTTGGAGGCCCCAGTGGCCGGCTAGGCTGGGCCTCTCTCTTCCCTCTCCAACTCTCGTTCAATTTCCTTTAACAGAAAGTAAAGAGAGGAGAAAAAAATGAAAAAGGAGGGGTTAGCGAAAACATTTGAGCATGCGGTTAAATTTTCTAGACTCATAAAAATGAGTTCATCCCGAGAAAATGCATTTGGCACCGCTTGGAAGGATTGCATTCAAACACTTTTGAATGGTATTCAAATAAGTTTGAATTAACAAAACATTTTTGGAGAGTCCAAAAATGTTCAGAATTTTTGTGGAGATCGGGAAAGCAAAGAAAGAAAAATATGGGCAAGGTTTGAGGACAAGATGTGAGATAACAAAGGCCTGGGGAATTACTTGCAAGTGTGTTTTGGTGATTCCAAATTAATGGAATATTTAAAATAGCTCCCTAAATATTAGAAGGATATGTTATAAAGAGAAGTCACTCTTCCCTCGATTTAAATGGATCGAAGATCCACACAATTTATTTAGTTGAGATGCAAAAGATTTATGACATGATGGCATGATGACATGATGCAACGCAAAAATAAAAGGAGCAAGCAAGAATGAAACACACGGAGAAACCCGGAACATATGGAAATCTTCTCGAGCATCGGTCTCGGGGCGTCACACAATGGCTCCCAAATTATAATGTCTATCTTCTAATACAACACTCCTAAGAACACTGAGGTCATGGACACACATGTGACATGCTTCATCCTTACCATTTATGCACCTACCTATGAAGAGAGCAAAATAATGTATAGCAAGAAAATGAATGCTCCCTATGATAGCTTGTGTTATGTCTCTAGGTTCATTAGGACTACCCCATTGCGGAAGTTTGCAAGCAGTGTTAAAATTCTCTAAGTCCATAGTATAAGAATTTTCATAGAGATCAAACAGGACAGTTTGAGAATTGTGTGATGATGAAAATTCAAACCTCCTCACAAAATAATCAGTGAGATGGTGGTATTGGCGGCATTTTTCTGCCTCCAAGCTCTCAAGATTAGCATTACGCACATATGCACTAAATTCTTCCTTGATTCCTACTCGACCCATAAAGTCATCTGAAGGCCATTCACAAGCCCGCACTTAAGCTTCCCTCGGTGGCTCTTCATCGACATCGCGCATTGCGAGCCTGGGTCCTTGCTTCCTTGAAGGACCACCTTGGTACATTTTCCTAAACATATTTCTCCCTCTGAAAAATTTCTGAAATCTTTAGTAACTTGAAAATAAAAGTGAAACAAACTTAACAAAATTGATAGAAACTACTCCTACAAATGCCTAGAGGCAATATCATGCATCAAAACTACTTTTGACCATATAAATTTGACATGCAAGCTCAAGAACAGGGTCACCTAAGCAGCAAAATTATACAATGAATAAAGCACTAGAACAAAAACTAATTGGACCATTGGAGGAGTCACATACCAAGGAACAATCCCCCAAATCCGTTTTGTGAGAGGTGCTTTGAGCAAGGAGATCGAAAATGGCAGCAAAATGAGCTTGGACTCGGGTTTGAGCTGGTTAGTGGTGTTTGTGGGAGGAAGGAGTGTGTGGTAGCTGGAATAAGTGGAGGGGAGCAACCGTGGGCCCATGAGGCAGGGGCGTGCCCTCCACCCTCGTGTCTAGGTGCTTGCTCCCCCTGCTATGTTCTCAGTGCCAGATATTCTCAAATATTCCAGAAAAAATCATATTTAAATTTCAGGGCATTTCGAGAACTTTTATTTTCGGGGTATTTTTATTGCATGGATAATTCAGAAAACAGACAAAGATTACTATTTTTGCTTTATTTAACATAAATAACAGAAAGGAAAACGAGGGTACAGAGAGTTGTGTTTTCTAAATTCATCCATCTCATGCTCAGCAAAAGGAATCCACTAACAAGGTTGATCAGGTCTTGTTAACAAACTCATTCTGAATAACATGGAACCGGAGAATTTTCGAATAAACTAGGTTACCTCAACGGGGATATGCACATCCCCAATAATAAGAATATCATATTTCTTCTTGACAGTAGGAAGAGGATTCAAAACCTACAAAAATAATCGATGGAATTTTTCCAATAGAGTTTATACTATGAACCTGAGGTTGTTTCCTCGGAAAGTGTACCGTATGCTCATTACCATTAACATGAAAAGTGACATTGCCTTTGGTGCAATCAATAACATCCCCTACAGTATTAAAAAAGGGTCTTCCAGGAATAATAGACATACAATCGTCCTCGGGAATATCGAGAATAACAAAGTCCGTCAAAATAGTAACGTTTGCAACCACGACAGGAACATCCTCACAAATACCGACAGGTATAGCAGTTGATTTATCAGTCATTTGAAAAGATATTTCAGTAGGTGCAAACTTATTCAAATCAAGTCTACGATACAAAGAGAGAGGCATAAGACTAACACCGGCTTCAAGATCACATAAAGCAGTCTTAACATAGTTTCTTTTAATGGAGCATGGTATAGTTGGTACTCTGGGATCTCCTAGTTTCTTAGGTATTCCACCTTTAAAAGTATAATTAGCAAGCATGGTGGAAATTTCAGCTTCCGGTATCTTTCTTTTATTTGTAACAATATCTTTCATGTACTTAGCATAAGGATTCATTTTAAGCATATCAGTCAAATGCATACGCAAGAAGATAGTTCTAATCATTTTAGCAAAGCGCTCAAAATCCTCATCATCCTTTTTCTTGGATGGTTTAGGAGGAAAAGGCATGGGTTTCTAAACCCATGGTTCTCTTTCCTTACCGTGCTTCCTAGCAACAAAGTCTCTCTTATCATAACGTTGATTCTTTGATTGTGGGTTATCAAGACCAACAACAGGTTCAATTTCTACATCATTATCATTGCTAGGTTGAGCATCAACATGAACATCATCATTAGCATTATTACTAGGTCCATGTTCATTACCAGATTTTGTTTCAGCATCAGAAATAGAAATATCATTAGGATTCTCTGGTGTGTCAATAACAGGTTCACTAGAAGCATGCAAAGTCCTATCATTTTTCTTCTTCTTCCTCTTAGAAGGACTAGGTGCATCTATATTGGTTCTCTAAGAATCTTGCTCAATTCTCTTAGGATGGCCCTCGGGATATAAAGGTTCCTGAGTCATTTTACTGCCTCTAGTCATAACTCTAACAACATTATCATTCTTGTTACTATTTAATTCATTGAGCAAATCATTCTGAGCTTTAAGTACTTGTTCTACTTGAGTGGTAACCATAGAAGCATGTTTACTAATAAGTTTAAGTTCACCTTTAACATTAGCCATATAATCACCCAAGTGTTCAAGCATATCAGCATTGCGTTTTAATTCTCTACCAAAATAAGCATTGAAGTTTTCTTGCTTAACCATAAAGTCATCAAACTCATCCAAGCATGGGCTAGCAAACTTAGTAAATGGGATTTCAGCTTTATCATATCTATAGAGAGAATTTACCTTTACTACCTGTGTCGGGTTATCAAGACCATGTATTTCTTCAACAGGCGGTAAATTAAGACCATGTATTTCTTCAACAGGAGGTAAATTCTTAACATCTGTAGCTTTAATACCTTTTTCCTTCATAGATTTCTTTGCCTCTTGCATATCTTTAGGACTGAGAAATAGAATACCCCTCTTCTACGGAGTTGTCTTAGGAGTTGGTTCAGGAATTGGATCAGGAATTGGATCAGGAAGTGTCCAATTATTTTCATTAGTAAACATATTATTCAATAGAATTTCAGCTTCATCTGGTGTTCTTTCCCTGAAAACACAACCAGCACAACTATCCAGGTGGTCTCTCGAAGCATCGGTTAGTCCATTATAAAAGATATCAAGTATTTCATTTTTCTTAAGAGGATGATCAGGCAAAGCATTAAGTAATTGAAGAAGCCTCCCTCAAGTTTGTGGGAGACTCTCTTCTTCAATTTGCACAAAATTATATATTTCCCTAAAAGCAGCTTGTTTCATATGAGTGGGGAAATATTTAGCTGAGAAGTAGTAAATCATATCCTGGGGACTACGCACACAACTAGGATCAAGAGAATTAAACCATATCTTAGCATCACCCTTTAATGAGAACGAAAATATCTTAAGGATATAATAGTAGCGAGTTTTCTCATCATTAGTGAACAGGGTGGCTATATCATTTAATTTAGTAAGATGTGCCACAATAGTTTCAGATTCATAACCATAGAAAGGATCAGATTCAACCAAAGTAATTATCTCAGGATCAACAGAGAAATCATAATCCTTATCAGTAACAAAGATAGGTGAAGTAGCATAAGCACGATCATATTTCATTCTAGCATTCAGAGTTTTTTGTTTCACCTTAGCTAATAATTTCTTAAGATCACTCCTATCATTGCAAGCAAGAAAATCTCTAGCAGTTTCTTCATCCATAACATAGCCCTCAGGCAGAATAGGTAAGTCATATCTAGGGGGAGAGTCTTCATCATCACTTTCATCAATATTATCAGTTTCAATAATTTCATTCTCTCTAGCCCTAGCAAGTTGTTCGTCAAGAAATTCACCAAGTGGCACAGTAGTATCAAGCATAGAAGTAGTTTCATCATAAGTATCATGCATAGCAGAAGTGGCATCATCAATAACATGTGACATATCATAATTAATAGCACAAGCAGGTTTAGGTGTCGCAAGCTTACTCAAAAAAGAGGGTGAATCAAGTGCAGAGCTAGATGGCAGTTCCTTACCTCCCCTCGTAGTTGAGGGATAAATTTTTGTTTTAGCATCTTTCAAGTTCTTCATAATGATAAGAAAATATAAATCCCAAGTGACTCAAAGAATAGAGCTATGCTCCCCGACAACGGCGCCAGAAAATAGTCTTGATAACCCACAAGTATAGGGGATCGCAACAGTTTTCGAGGATAGAGTATTCAAGCCAAATTTATTGATTCGACACAAGGGGAGCCAAAGAATATTCTCAAGTATTAGAAGCTGAGTTGTCAATTCAACCACACCTGGAAACTTAATATCTGCATCAAAGTGTTTAGTAGCAAAGTAATATGATAGTAGTGGTAATGGTGATAAAAGGTAAGGTAGCAAAAGTAATATTTTTGGTGTTTTGTAGTGATGATAACAATAGCAACGGAAAAGTAAATAAGAGAAGAACAATATATGGAAAGCTCGTAGGAAATGGATCGGTGATGGATAATTATGCCGAATGCAGTTCATCATGCAACAGTCATATCCTAGGGTGACATAGAACTAGCTCCAGTTCATCAATGTAATGTAGGCATGTATTCCGAATATAGTCATACGTGCTTGTGCAAAAGAACTTGCATGACATCTTTCGTCCTACCCTCCCGTGGCAGCGGGGTCCTAGCGGAAACTAAGGGATATTAAGGCCTCCTTCTAATAGAGTACCGGACCAAAGCATTAACACATAGTGAATACATGAACTCCTCAAACTACGGTCATCACCGGTAAGTATCCCGATTATTGTCACTTCAGGGTTAACGGATCATAACACGTAATAGGTGACTATAGACTTGCAAGATAGGATCAAGAACTCTCATATATTGATGAAAACATAATAAGTTCAGATCTGAAATCATGGCACTCAGGCCCTAGTGACAAGCATTAAGCATAGCAAAGTCATAGCAACATCAATCTCAGAACATAGTGGATACTAGGGATCAAACCCTAACAAAACTAACTCGATTACACTATAAATCTCATCCAACCCATCACCGTCCAACAAGCCTACAATGGAATTACTCACGCACGGCAGTGAGCATCATGAAATTGGTGATGGAGGATGGTTGATGATGACAATGGCGATGGATTCCCCTCTCCGGAGCCCCGAACGGTCTCCGGATCAGCCCTCTCGGGAGAGTTTAGGGCTTGGCGGCGGCTCCGTATCGTAAAACACGATGAATCCTTCTCTCTTGGTTTTTTCTCCCCGAAAGTGAATATATGGAGTCCAGGTTGAGGGCGGTGGAGCGTCAGGGGGCCCACGAGGCAGGGGCTCGCCCAGGGGGGCAGCGGCGCCCCTGCCCTCGTGGACAGGTGGATCACCCCTTGATGTGGATCTTCCTTCCAATATTCATTATATATTCCAAAATAATGCTCCGTTGATTTTCAGGTCATTCCGAGAACTTCTATTTCTGCACAAAAATAACACCATGGCAATTCTGCGGAAAACAGCGTTAGTCCGGGTTAGTTCCATTCAAATCATGCAGGTTAGAGTCCAAGACAAGGGCAAAAGTGTTTGGAAAAGTAGATACGACTGAGATGTATCAAAGTTCTTTTCCATAAGCACGTATGACTATATTCGGAATACATGCCTACATTATATTGATGAATTGGAGCTAGTTCTGTGTCACCCTATGTTATAACCGTTGCATGATGAATGCCATCCGACATAATTATCCATCATTGATCCATTTCCTATGAGTTTGTTTCATATTGATCTTTGCTCCGTTACTTTTCCGTTGCCATTGTTATGATTGCTACAAAACTACTACTTTTACTTTTGCCACTGTTACCGTTACTTCCATACTACTTTGCTACTAAAAACTTTGCTGCAGATATTAAGCCTTTCAGGTGTGGTTGAATTGATAACTCAGCTGCTAATACTCGAGAATATTCTTTGGCTCCCCTTGTGTCGAATCAATAAATTTGGGTTGAATACTCTACCCTCGAAAACTATTGCGATCCCCTATACTCGTGGGTTATCAAAACCTTTTTCTGGTGCCGTTGCCGGGGAGGATAGCTCTATTCTTTGAGTCACTTGGGATTTATATCTGTTGATCACTATGAGGAATTTGAAAGATCGAAGAACTAACATTTTTCCCTCAACTACGAGGGGAGGTAAGGAACTGCGATCTAGCTCTGCACTTGATTATCCTTCTGTTTTGAGTAAACTTGTGACACCTACACCTACTATTGATTATGATATGTCGCATGTTATTGATGATGCCAGTTCTTCTATGCATAATGCTTATGATGAAACTACTTCTCTACTTTATAATACTATGCCACTAGGTGAATTTCTTGATGAACAACTTGCTAGGGTTAGAGAGAATGAAATTACTGAAACTAATGATATTATTGAAATTGAAGATTATGATTCTCCCCCTAATATGAATTTCATGTTGTACCTGAGGGTTATGTTATGGATGAAGAAACTGCTAGAGACTTCTTTGCTTGCAATGATAGTGAGGATCTCAAGAAATTATTAGCTAAGCTGAAAGAAAAATCCTTTAATGCTAGAATGAAATATGATCCCGCCTTTTCTACTTCACCTATCTTTTTTACTGATAAGGATTATGAATTCTCTGTCGATCCTGAGTTAATTACTTTGGTTGAATCTGATCCTTTCTATGGTTATGAATCTGAAACTGTTGTGGCACATCTTACTAAATTGAATGATATAGCCACCCTATTTGCTCATGAGGAAAAAATTCGCTATTACTATATTCTCAAATTGTTTCCTTTCTTATTGAAGGGTGATGCTAAGATATGGTTAAATTCTCTTGCTCCTGGTTGTGTGCGTAGTCCCTGGGATATGATTTACTACTTCTCTGCAAAATATTTCCCCGCTCATAAGAAACAAGCTACTTTAAAGGAAATATTTAATTTTGTGCAAATTGAAGAAGAGAGTCTCCCACAAGCTTGGGGGGGCTTCTCCAATTACCTAATACTTTGCCTGATCATCCTCTCAAGAAAAATGAAATAATTGATATATTTTATAATGGACTAATCGATGCTTCCAAAGACCACCTGGATAGTTGTGTTGGTTGTGTTTTTAGGGAAAGAACTGTTGAGCAAGCTGAATTGCTATTGAATAATATATTGAGTAATGATAATGATTGGACACTTCCTGAACCAACTCCAAAGCCAACTCTGAAGAAGAGGGGTATTCTATTTCTCAGTCCTGAAGATATGCAAGAGGCAAATAAATCTATGAAAGAAAAAGGTATTAAAGCTGAAGATGTTAAAAATTTACCGCCTATTGAAGAAATACATGGTCTTGATAACCCAACTTAGGTAGTAGAGGTAAATTCTCTCCGTAGATTTGATGAAGGTGATATACCTCATAATAAGTCTACTAGTCAATGCTTCGATGAGTTTGATAATTTTATTGTTAAACAAGAAAATTGCAATGCTTATGTTAGTAGACAGTTGAAACGTAATGCTTTTATGCTTGACCACTTGGGTAATTATATGAGTAGAACTGTTAATGACCTTAAGCTTATTTGTAAACATGCTTCCATGGTTACAACTCAAGTAGAACAAGTACTTAAGGCACAAGATGATTTGCTTAATGAGTTGAATAATAAAAATCATGATAATGTTGTTAGGTTATGACTAGAGGTGGTAAAATGACCCATAAACCTTTGTATCCTGAGGGCCATCCTAAGAGAATTGAGTAGGATTCTTAGAGAGTTAATACTGATGCACCTACTCCTAGTAATAAAAACAAAAAGAAGACTAATAAGACTTTGCATGCTTCTAGTGAAACTGTCATAGACACACCTGAGAATCCCAATGATATTTCAATTTCTGATGCTGAGACACGATTTAGTAATGAACATGAACCTAGTGCTAATGTTAATGATGATGTTCATATTGATGCTCAACCTAGTAATGATTGTGATGTAGAGATTGAACCTACTGTCGATCTTGATAACCCACAATCAAAGATTCAACGTAATGATAAAAGAGACTTTGTTGCTAGGAAACATGGTAAAGAAAGAGAACCATGGGTTCAGAAACCCATGCCCTTTCGTCCTAAGCCATCCAAGAAAAAGGATGATGAGGATTTTGAGCGCTTTGCTAAAATGATTAGACCTATCTTTTTGCGTATGCGTTTGACTGATATGCTTAAAATGCCTCCCTATGCTAAGTATATGAAAGAGATTATTACTAATAAAAGAAAGATACCGGAAACTACGACTTCCACCATGCTTGCTAATTACACTTTTAAGTGTGGAATACCAAAGAAACTTGGAGATCCAGGAGTACCAACTATACCATGCTCCATTAAAACAAACTATGTTAAAACTGCTCTATGTGATCTTGGAGCCGGTGTTAGTGTTATGCCTTTCTCTTTGTATCGTATTGAATAAGTTAACACCTACTGAAATTTCTTTGCAAATGCCTGATAAATCAACTACTATACCCATCGGTATTTGTGAAGATGTGCCTGTTGTGGTTGCAAACATTACTATCTTAATGGACTTTGTTATTCTTGATATTCCCGAGGACGACAGTATGTCGATCATCCTTGGTAGTCCCTTTTTGAATACTGCAGGGGCTGTTATTGATTGCAACAAAGGCAATGTCACTTTTCATGTTAATGGTAATGAGCATATGGTACACTTTCCAAAGAAACAACCTCAAGTTCATTGTATCAATTCTATTGGAAAAATTTCAACTATTACTATCGGGGGTTTTGAATTTCCTCTTCCTACTGCCAAAAAGAAATATGATATTCTTATTGTTGGGGACATGCATATCCCCGCTGAGGTAACCTAGTGTTATTCAAAAGTTCTCCGGTTTCATGTCATTCGGAAGAAGTTTATTAATAAGACTTGATCAACCTTGTTAATGGATTCCTTTCGATGGGCATGAGATGGATGAATTTAGAAAGCACAACTTTCTGTACCCATCTTTTACTTTCTGTTATTTAGATTAAATAAAGAAAAAATAGTATTTTCTGTCTGTTTTCTGAATTATCTATGCAATAAAAATGTGCCGAAAATAAAAGTTTTCCAAATGCCCTGAAAATTTGATATGATTTTTTCTAGAATATTTTAGAATTTCCGGTGCTAAGAACACACCAGGGGGCCTCACCAGCTGGCCACAAGGGTGTAGGGCGCGCCTACCCCCTAGAGCATGCCCCTTGTCCTTGTGGTTCCCACGTGGCCTCCCTCTGCTTAATCCAGCACCCATCCACTCCTTCTTCCTCCATAAAAAATCACTCCATAGCTCAAACTCATGTTCTTGCTCATTTTGCTGCCATTTTCGATCTCCTTGCTCAAAGCTCCATTCACAAAACTGCTGGGGTATTGTTTTTCAGTATGTCACTCCTCCAATGGTCCAATTAGTTTTTGTTCTAGTGCTTTATTCATTGCACATTTTTGCTGTTGTGGTGACCTTGTTCTTGAGCTTGCATGTCAAATTTATATGGTCCAAAGTAGTTTTGATGCATGATATTGCCTCTAGGCACTTGTAGGAGTAGTTGCTATCAATTTTGTTGATTTGGTTCACTTTTATTTTTGAGTCACGAAAAATTTCTAAAATTTTCAGAGCAGATTGTTGAGAGGCTCCTCGAGCCTGGGGTTCGAAGGAAGAAAGAAAATGAGGAGAAAGAGAATCCCAAGTATAATCTTCCTCGTGCCGCAGAGATTCGGCCGTGTGAATGCCATGTGATCCATTCTTACAAGCGGCCGGAATTTATGATGATTTCTATTATTTGGCTAGGAATGTAGGCATGACCGACTTCCTCCTCGACCAGTGTGATCAGTATCTCCTACTCACTAATACTTTCGTGCAAAATTTTCATTTTCATGCTAGGAGATCACCACCCATGGTAGACTTTTACTTATATGATGAGTACAAGGAAATGACGCTCTATGACTTTTGTGAGGTTTGTAAATTACCTTATGAAGGTAGCGTCGAGGAACCACATCCTAGTGATGTGGAAAGTTTTATTCATGAAATTTCCGTAGGGGAAAACAGAGGAGTGTCGGGAGCAAGAGTGGCTAGTATACATTTCCTTGTTTTATGCTATTACTCATTATTTGCTGGGAGATGTTTAATTACTCATGGAGAGAGTGGAGGCCTTAGTGGCCCTGACCTCGCCATTTTGTGCCACGCTTTACAAAGAGATAAAACTTATAGTTTGGGCGCTATGGTTGCTAAATGGTTGAGTTTGAACCATGCAAAGGGTCCTATTTTCGGAGGCATCTTCGCCTCCCGCCTTGCTAAACACTTTGAGATACCCATTAGGCACTATGAAAAGGAGGAGAAATCACTACCCACTATACATTTAGATTATGAAAGCATGGTAGCACATAAGTTCATTCTCCATGATGAGGAAAAGAAACTTATTTACAACTTGGTATTTAGTGAGGTCACCTTTCAGATTATTACCTTGCATGCACCTATTTTTTTCCAATATTCATTCAGGCAGGTACTTCGTTTTGCCAGCGGATATTCATGCATATTGGGAGGGGACATGGTCCCCACCTCCTGAGCCAGAGCCATCACGTGATCCATATCAGGAGTCTATTAATCAGTGGGAGCCACAGGAGCTCGCTAACTAGTGGAACCCCCAGGATCCTCCTCGGTACACCGGAGAGGACTACTTTGATCCATGGGCTTAGACCAAATTAGGACAAAACCCTAAGCTTGGGGGAGTACGTATTTCTCACCGACATTATATTCATGTTCTCACACTTATTCTAGTTGTCGGTGTTCATACTTTTTCATTATATTATCCATGTTAGTTCATTTCTTTTTCTCTCTTTCTTCTTGTGTGTTTTATAAACCTTAAGAAAAACCAAAAAAAATTAGTTGTAGTTAGTTAATTTCTATGCATGCTTAGTAGTAGTATTAATAGAAAACCCAAAAAGATTTCTCATTCTTCTTTTGTATGTTGGGAGCTTTCCCGTGTAAATAGTTTTTCTCGTTCTTGTTTTACTTTCTTCAGAAAAATAAAAACTCCAAAAATATTTCAGTGTGTTTCTTTGAAATTCTTTTCTTTTGTTTGGGGGTCGAGAGGAGAAGACCACGATGAAAATGTTGAGTGGCTCTCATATACATTATTGTTGATCTAACAAAGAGCCCATATTACCTTGTCTTCTCCATTGAATAAATGTTTGCAGATTCCAGCTTAGACCAATGCACGTGCATTATTATTATTATCTGCACCATTCGGTCGTGCAAGTGAAAGGCAATAATGACGATATATGAGGAAATGATTGAGATGAGGAAAAGCTAGTATGAACTCGACCTATCTTGTTTTTGTAAATATGATTAGTTCATCATTCCTGATTCAGCCTATTATGAATGAAACATGTTTGCAATGACAATTAGAGATTATAGTTACTCATGTCATGCTTAATTAGCTAGGATTTTATAATGGTTTACCTTGCATTCCAACATGCAATTAAAATGGTTGTGATGTAGTATGATAGGATGGTATCCTCCTTTGAATGATTCGAGTGGCTTGACTTGGCACATGTTCACGCATGTAGTTGAAACAAAATCAACATAGCCTCTATGATATTTATGTCCATGGTGATTTATATCCTACTCATGCTTGCATTCAATGTCGGTTAATCTCAATGCATGTTTCTGACTATTGTCGCTCTCTAGTTGTTCACTTCCCAGTTCCTTTCTAACCTTCACTTGTACTAAGCGGGAATACTGCTTGTGCATCCACTTCCATAAACCCCAAAGTTGTTCCATATGAGTCCACCATACCTTCCTATATATGGTGTTTACCTTTCGTTCCAAATAAATTTGCATGTGCCAAACTCTAAACCTTCAAATAATAATTTGTTTTGTATACTCGAATCGCTCATGTACCAACTAGGGTTGTCAATATCATCCATGCTAGGTGAGTTATTCTCACAATGAGTGGACTCCGCTCATCATTCATGAGAAAATGGCTGGTAATCGGGATGCCCAGTCCCATGCTCAAACCAAATCAAAATAATTGCAAACAAAACTCCCTCAGGATTGATGTTAGTTGGACGGTACCTGTTGTTTCAGAGCAGCCGTGGAGTGTGATTGTTGGTGGTGGGGGAGTATAAACTTTACCATTCTGTTTGGGAACCGCCTATAATATAAGTAGCATGGAAGATACCGAGATCTCTTGGTTGTTATGTTGACAATGAAAGCATGCCGCTCAAAATATTATTTATCTCTATTTCAAAACTCGAGCTCTAGCACCTCTGCAAATCTCTGCTTCCCTCTGCGAAGGGCCTATCTATTCGCACACGAACACGTCACTGTGTACCCTCGACGCCAGGGGTGATGCACAGCAGCTCACGTCGAAGGAGACCCGTCCGGAAGCGCGGTACGCAGGCAATCCGGCGGGCGCTTTTGTTGACCCAAAACCCCGCACGCCCGGGAGGGACCCCGTCTGGATGCGCGGCGGCTAAGGGCAGCCCTAGGTCGGCCTGACCGCCCCTAGGGCATCGAGGTTCGCCGCCCTGCAAAAGAAGAACGAACGAAGAACGAGGAGGAAGAAGAACTAGGGTTAAGGAGAAAAGATAAAAGATAAAAAGTGGTAGATGATTTGATCAATTGTGTGTTGTTCAATCGGCCGTCACCTCTTAGGTATATAAGAGGCGGCAGGACTTCCCGTGTAAGGAAAAGGCTTGGATTCATGTCCAAAACCCTAGGCAAATTCGGATTGGTTTTATCCAAACTTTCCAAAATTATTCGGTTTAAATTGGTTGCACCTAGCGGGTCTTTTTTGTGTTGGTAAAGACCTCGGCTGGAAACGAGTCCAAAAGCAATCTTGACTGTTTCGATGAGACGAACAACTTTCATGTTGAATGTTTTTCGATTGATGCCATGTTCTAGGCCAAAATAGTCACGCAAAACATATGTTCCCTCGCGCTACCCATCAGACATGTGTGTGGTAGGGCGCACCACATCTCGCCTCATGACAGGGCTGCACTCCGACTGCTCTAACTTTTGCATATGAACTCAGATTTGGACGATTTTTATAACAAAATCGATCGTTTCGACGAGACGAAGACAATCCGTGTAGATCACTTTTCCATAAGAGGCAGTCTTGAGGGTGTAAAACGCCAAATAGTGTTCTGGATAGAAAATCTCAGAACTTCAAACATAACTTCGGCCTTAGAGATGAGACCGGATGGCTATTGCCGAAATATCAAAGTTTCTCCATTTTACGATACAAAAATTTCTCACTATGAGCACTTTTAAATTTGGGGTCTTCTTAATTATGCTTTTGACCATGCCAAAATATGGTGTCAACACATGCCCCCCTGTTTTTCGACAAAGCTTGTGTGCCAAAAAATAACTTGCGCGTAGCTTGTTCTAAGGACGATGTCAAGACTCCATCAGCCATTTTGCATGTTCTTAGGATGATAAGTATATATCGCCCATTGCTTGTTTGAACCTCTTGATCCAAACTTGGGTGAAAACTTCTCGGCTTCTATAACAATCCGGTGATAAGGTTTCATAGATCAAAACCATCCTCAGAACCATATTGTTCTCCCTTTCGCGAGGACTTTGCACATATTCAAGAATGAAATTCCTCCAATCCTTACTTCGTCTGCATAAAAGTTTCATTAGTGGCCAAGGTGGTGAGCTCCAATTCGGCCTTACATATGTTGGCAAGAATAAGCATCGGCTATTGATAGAAATGCAATACACCATGATTAACATAGTAGTCGGATGCTTGATCTACCAACTCTTTCGAATTGTCATGTCTAGATATATGAACAATTTTAAAGCAAATCAAGGTAAATTTTGCATCTAGACATACCCCAAGATAAACTATGAGTGATTCATCAAAACATTGATAAACCCTAGATATTTGTTGCACTACTCATAACGAATCACCGAAAGCCTCAGTATGTATAGCACCTATAGCAAGTAAAAGACTCAATCCGAATAACAATGCATATTCGGCCTTGATTAATCCTACATAAAAATATTCTAAGTGGCATTAGGCTTCAAAAATAGCACCATGAGGAGATAAATAAACAATACCAACACCTTGGCCATTGCTACAGACTGAGCCATCAAAGTATAATCTCCATGGTACTAATGAGACAAGGTTTATATCAATATCACGCTTGTCATCAATCGATGATCAACAATAAAATTAGCAACAATTTGGCCTTTCATGGATTTAAGGGACTCATAAGCCAAATCATATTCAATTAAAGCATAAGCCCACTCACCAATTTTGTAACTATGAATTGGTCTAGGCAACATATATTCAATGACATCGGTCATAATGTCTCAACTCCATTAAATCATAATATAGGCATACATATAAATTTCCATGAACACATACCTTGCATTGACAAACTCTTAGGACAATAAATAAATATCAGCCATTACCACAAGGTCCATGTAGAATTCACCCACCAAGGTATGTATAGCCGAAATAAACAAATTAAATAGTAATAAAATATTTTTGGCCCCTTTGTATTAGCAACAAAAATGAAACTAACCAAATGTATAATGATTTGGTAATACCCTCTCATGATATAGAAAATTATGTTGCATCCATGGATCAAAATGAATCCATGGAGGGTAATTGATCATACCTAGGGATGAATTCCATGGCAAAGGCATCAATGGCATCGTTGAAGAAAATGGATGATGTGCTAACCAAAGATTTTGATGTTGTTATGCACACCTTCGGCTTAATTGTTTGTTGCTTCCATCCTTCTCTTTCTTCTCTTTTATTGTACTTGTTGCAATATAAGCATGCAAATAATTTTTGTTATGATTGGTCTTCTTGGGAACCCATGACATGTTCTTCTGTCTTAGCTCTTGTGTGCTAAGATTCTGTAATTTCTTCTTTTGCCAATACGATAAGCCGAGTGGGCATGTCGGCTGTGATTTTGTTTCAACCAATGGCAAGTCGTTTTGGGCCTTGTGTACCCTCAACCTCTTTTCTTCAGATTTGGCACTCGGATTTTTATCGATTGATTGTTTCACCTCTTTGCCTTTTGTAGCCAATGTCAACACTTTAATTGGCTCTTTATCCTTTAAGATCAAATCTGAATTGGCACTCTTGCGACCATCTGTTTTAACTTGATATACTTGTTTGATCACCTCTTTCTTCTTTCTTGAGCTCTGGACCGATTCCTTATGATTGAAACGGTCTTTAACATGTGATTGTTGAAATGTTGATCTTCTCGGAGCTGCATAATATTGGTAAGATGGTTTAAAATAAGATGGAGAATGTGCCCTTGTATCATACCTGTCCCATGATGGATATGAATCTACATGAGCATAGGGAGGCATCCACGGCATTGGCATTGGCGGCCCAAAATAAGGATATGAATATGTTGCATGAAAATTTTCACTTCTCCAATACCGATCCTCATATTTGCGCCTTGGGGTGATCTTGATGCTTTCGCATTAGTTGGCCAATAAGCACTCTTCTCTTCACTCTTCTTTTGATATTTATCTAATAATTATGCAAAAGTGACCTTGGATTTCTTGCACTTGTGCTTATTGCGTCCTTTGTTTCCTTTGGTTGTGCTTGCACCGATCTCTGAATTTTCTTGCTGCCCCCAGTCCTTGGCATCTCCATTGTAGCTTCGATGGAATTTTTGCCCTCAAGATTATGTTCATTATGCTGTTCAACAACTTCCTTACTTGAAAGCTTGATCCCATCACCTGCATTTTTTGCCTTCTCTTTAAATGGATCGACTTGAAGCAGCAGATTCAAAAACTTTCTGCCATTGGGACCAATCGGAATAGACTGGTCATCTCTTGGTGTCTCAACAAATTTCAATCGTCCTTTTTCAATAGACGATTTTACCATTTGATGAAACATGTTGCAATCCTCACAATTATGCTTGAACGAATCATGCAACTTACAATACATTCGTCCTTGGATAGATGGCTTGATATGGTGATCAAGAATTCTAATGTAATTATTTTTCAACAACAAATCAAAGATTTGATCACACATGTTTGAATTGAAGGTAAACTTTTTATTCTCTAGCCTATCTTGTTGTGAGAACGGCTTTGAAGTTAAGCAAATGAATGGTTCAGATTTTGCATCACCCCATTCGCCTATGCATTGTGTTTTGAACTCTATCTCTGATGTCTTTGGATAAGAAACTATACTGGCATCGGTTTGGTCAAAAGATTTTAAACTTCGCTTTAAATTTCTGAAACGAAAATAGTTAGAACATACATGTCTCAATTGAGACCAAGTGTAAGCCAAGTAAGAAATAAGCAAAGCTACCCAATTAGATATGAGCTTTAGATAAAGCAATGGGGAAAGCCTTGGCTGCAATAATTTCTCGCAAATCGGTCTTTCTGAATGGTGCAATGTGTTGACCGACAGGCTTTGTGACAATCTGATTGCTAACAAATAAATTACCCTTCTTCATTGGTCTCTCAATATTTATTATGAAGATTTTTCTAATATATGCATAAACAACTAAGTCATGACCAAATCTGAAAACAGGCAAATTAATTGCTAGACATACCTCTTCAAATATGTTGGGAGAGCATGATGGTGGTGTGACTTGAAGAATATCTTGCTCCACCTTCTGATAGCTCCCCAACGTCTTGTCATCATCTTTCTTTTGATTTCGTGCATCATTAGTTTGAAGATCTTCGTCCACCAAACTTTCTTCGGCTACTTGTTCTTGTTCTTGAAGCTCATCAATTTCTATGGCACGAAACTCATAGGGCAGGAAGTAGGTTCCATTAACTTCAGAAAAATCAAGTATGTTTGTCTTGCTATAGTTCTCATGCCCTTTGTCAACAATGTTTGCCTCTTTGGATTTGATGGATTCGGAATATATACTACTTGATTCAGCTTTTTCAACCAAAGCACTTCTAGTTTTTCAATCATCATTCTTTTCCCCCGTTATATCAATTGGCAACACTTCTTTTCTTTGAGCTAATTCCCTATAAATTCTCTCTTGGCGAAGTACTTGCACCCTATCGTGCAAAGCTTTATCTCCCCTCTCAATCTCATCCCGCTCTAGATTAGTTCCCCCCCCCAATGCTTTTAGAATCTTTTGGCAACGAAGTGTTAGTGTTGCCGAAATTTTGCAATTGTGTAGGGGGTGTATAATATGTTGTGGTACTAGGTGGAGGTGTATGCACTATTGTATAACCATATGCTCTTTCGCCAACTCTATCAATGCATGTAGTTTCATCTTCTTGCAAAACTCTAGCATTTATTGCAGCATAATCAGGAAACAACCCCTTTTCATATTGTTCAAGGCAGAGAGCACTAATTCTCTTGTTTTGTGCCAAGCTCTTTTTTAATGCAGCCACAACCGCTTCCGGAAGAGATTGCTCCACAATACTTTCAGATTCTTTCGGCAATGATTCGCGAGTGTTGCCGAAATTCTCAAATTGCGTAGAGTATGCATTATATGCTATAGTATTTGATGATGGCACATGTGTTCCTATAAAATTTTCACTTATTTGGCAATGACCATGAAGATGCGGGGCCGAATTATGAACATCTACAGTGCATACAGTGCTGAAAAATTACTAACATGAGGTGTAGCATATGATGGTTGAGAGTAACTGGCCGAATAGCTAGTAGTAGCATGGCCAATACTCCCATACATCGGTAAGGTTGGATTCACATATTGCAAATTAGTTGCCGATGAATAAAAAGGTGAAACACTTTCTTGTATGCTATTGGAAATTTTAACATGAGGTGTTTCAAATTGATTAACCAAACCCATCATGTTGTTCATCGGCATATGGATTTGTGGGGTTGCCAATGCCTGAGAGTTTGGATACATATGTTGTACATTGCTAAAATCATAAGAATTTAAAGCATGAAGATTGTTTTGCATCGGCCCTTCCGCATAATTAGATGCATGATTGATAAAACTAGGGCTAGCCGATACATTATGCTCATTAGGTGATCCAGCAACAACATATGGATTATTTGCATCTACAAAGGGAATTGGGTATTCATATTACCTTTGTAGATAGCAGCAACTTGATGACGATCTCTTCGTAGCAAGAACGGGCTGGAGACCGTTCAAAACTTCATCCCCAGTGGAGTCGCCAAAAAGTGTGTTCGCACACAAACACGTCACTGTGTACCCTCGACGCCGGGGGTGATGCACCGCAGCTCACGTCGAAGGAGACCCGTCCGGAAGCGCGGAACGCAGGCAATTCGGCGGGCGCTTTTCTTGACCCGAAACCTCGCACGCCCGGGAGGGACCCCGTCTGGACGCGCGGCGGCTAAGGGTTGCCCTAGGTCGGCCTGACCGCCCCTAGGGCCTCGAGGTTCGCCACCCTGCAAAAGAAGAACGAACGAAGAATGAGGAAGAAGAAGAACTAGGGTTAAGGAGAAAAGATAAAATATAAAAAGTGGTAAATGATTTGATCGATTGTGTGTTGTTCAATCGGCCGTCACTTCTTAGGTATATAAGAGGCGGTTGGACTTCCCGTGCAAGGAAAAGGCTTGGATTCACGTCCAAAACCCTAGTCAAATTCGGATTGGTTTTATTCGAACTTTCCAAAACTGTTCAGTTTAAACTGGCTGCACCTAGCGGGTCTTTTTTGTGTTGGTAAAGACCTCGGCTAGAAACGAGTCCAAAAGCAATCTTGACTGTTTTGACGAAACAAACAACTTTCATGTTGAACGTTTTTCGATTTTACGCCATGTTCTGGGCCAAAACAGTCACGCAAAACATCTGTTCCCTCGCGCTACCCATCAGACATGCGTGTGGTAGGGCGCGCTACATCTCGCCTCATGACAGGGCTGCACTCCGATTGCTCTAACTTTTGCATACGAACTCGGATTTGGACGATATTTATAACAAAATCGATCGTTTCGACAAGGCGAAGACAATCCGTGTAGATCACATTTCCATAAGAGGCAGTCTTGAGGGCGTAATCATCCGAATAGTGTTCTGGATACAAAATCTCATAACTTCGAACATAACTTCGGCCTTAGAGATGAGACTGGATGGCTATTGCCCAAATATCAAAGTTTCTCCTTTTGACGATATGGAACTTTATCACTATGAGCACTTTTAAATTTGAGGTCTTCTTAATTATGCTTTTGACCATGCCAAAATCTGGTGTCAACACTATCTATTTACTTTTATTGCTGAGTCATCATCCTCTTATAAAAAGCACCAGTTAGAGAGCACCACTATCATTTATATGCATTGTTATTAATTTACATTGAGTATGACTGTGACTGGATCTCTTTTACCATGAATTACAATGTCTAGTCGATCCTTGATCTTCAGGGGTGCTCTGCATTTATGTTTTGCCTTCTCAGAAAGTGCTAGCGAGATACCATCTTATTATATTATATCATGATTGTTTTGAGAAAGTGTTTTCATTTGAGATTTATTATTATTGCTCGCTAGTTGATTATGCCATTGATATGAGCAAATGTGAGACCTAAACATTATTGTAAATATGGTTAGTTCATAATCTTTGCTAAAAACTTGAATGCTGGCTTTAAATATTTGCAACGATAATATCAAATAGAGTTTGGGAAAGTTATTCTTTATCACTTTCATTTATCAACTGAATAGCTTCAGGACAAACAATGGGTTAAGCTTGGGGGAGTTGATACATCTCCGTCATACCTACTTTTCCGAACTCTTTTGCCCTTGTTTTGGACTCTAACTTGCATGATTTGAATGGAACTAACCCGGACTGACGCTGTTTTCAGCAGAATTGCCATGGTGTTATTTTTGTGGAGAATAAAAAGTTCTCGGAATGACCTGAAACTTCACGAAGATAATGTTTTGGAATTAATAAAAATATTGGCGAAAGAATGAAGTGAAGGGGCCCACGCCCTGGGCACAAGGGTGAGGGCGCGCCACCCGACCTTGCGGGCCCCCTGGACCTCCACCGACCTCAACTCCAACTCCATATATTCTCTTTTGGGGAGAAAAAATATCAGAGAGAAGGATTCATCACGTTTTATAATACAGAGCCGCCGTCAAGCCCTAAATTCTCTCGGGAGGGCTGATCTAGAGTCTGTTCGGGGCTCCAGAGAGGGGAATCTGTCGCCATCGTCATCATCAACCATCCTCCATCACCAATTTCATGATGATCATTGCTGTGCGTGAGTAATTCCATCGTAGGCTTGTTGGACCGTGATGGGTTGGATGAGATTTACCATGTAATCGAGTTAGTTTTGTTAGGGTTTGATCCCTAGTATCCACTATGTTCTAAGATTGATGTTGCTATGACTTTGCTACGCCTAATGCTTGTCACTAGGGCCTGAGTGTCATGATTTCAGATCTGAACCTATTTTGTTTTCATGAATATATTTGTGTTCTTGATCCAAATTGCAAGTTATAGTAACCTACTATGTGTTTTGATCTGGCAACCCTGGAGTGACAATAGTCGGGACCACTCCTGATGATGACCATAGTTTGAGGAGTTCATGTATTCACTAAGTGCTAATGCTTTGGTCCGGTACTCTATTAAAAGGAGGCCTTATTATCCCTTGGTTTCCAATAGGAACCCGCTGCCATGGGAGGGTAGGAAAAAAGATGTCATGCAAGTTCTTTTCCATAAGCATGTATGACTATATCCAAAATACATGCCTACATTATATTGATGAATTGGAGCTAGTTTTGTGTCACCCTATGTTATAACCGTTGCATGATGAATGCCATCCGACATAATTATCCATCATTGATCCATTGCCTATGAGTTCGTTTCATAATTATATTTGCTTTGTTACTTTTCCATTGCCACTGGTATGACTGCTACAAAACTGCTACTGTTACTTTTGCCACCGTTACCGTTACTTCCATACTACTTTGCTACTAAAAACTTTGTTGCAGATATTAAGTCTTTCAGGTGTGGTTGAATTGACAACTCCGCTGCTAATACTCGAGAGTATTCTTTGGCTCCCCTTGTGTCGAATCAATAAATTTCTATTGAATACTCTACCCTCGAAAACTGTTGCGATCCCCTAACTTGTGGGTTATCAGTCCTCGCCCACTTCTCAGTCAGGGGCGTCAGTCAATCTTCCACAAAATAGGCGAGGGTCGCACCCTTAATGATCCTGGTGGTGCTGAATTCCAACTGGAACACTTGCAGTTCACTGTTCCATCGATGACCCTGCTCGTGCCGTTAGGGCTCCAGAGTACCCTCTCCAAGGGGTAAGCTGAGACAACCATGATGGGGTAGCCTTGTAAGTAGTGACGTGGTTTTTGGGAGGCAACATGGAGTGCAAGCAAGAGCTTTTGTGGCATGGGGTAGCGCGCTTGCGCATCACGCAGCACCGTGCTGACGAAGTACACTGGGTGCTCGACGAGGGTGGAAGCGTTGGCGGGGTCCCATGCCCCCCGAGGCTGGGGAACCTCAGAAGTTTGGTCATTTGACAGGGAAATCGTGTCCTCGAGAGCGCCATCCTCAGGGGTCCCACTGATCGGAGGGATGGCTAAGGCCTTAGGAGCACAACCCTGAGGCTGCGACGTCTCGGCTGGGTGCGGGGCGCTGCGTCGCGTGCCCTTAACCGGGCGCTCCACCTGACAGCCACGAGCACTGCAGTAGCAGAGTGAGGTGTGGTGGCCAAGTAGAGCACAAAGGGTTCAAGGGCTGGTGAGGTGCCTCTTGAGGTCTTGGAGGCCGCGTCAGCCTCCAGAGTCCACTCGAATGGGCCCTACTTTTTCATCAGCTTGAAGAAGGGGAGGGCGCGCTCCCCTACCTTGGAGATGAAATGCCCGAGTGAGGTTACGTAGCCTGCCAGCTTCTGCATCTCCTTGAGAGTTTGCGGCAGACTCATCCTCTCTATAGACTTGACCTTCTCTAGGTTCGCCTTAGTAGGTTCACCTTGCGCAGGTTGAGTCATAGGTTCAAACACACATTTTTCCGGGTTGAGTCATAGGTTCACCTTGCGCAGGCTAGTGAATGTCTGCTCCAGATCTTCGAGAAGGGTTCTTGCCTCCCGAGATTTCACCACTATGTCATCGACGTATGCCTCGACGTTCCTCCCGAGCTGCTGACCTGGGGCGATGTGCATCAGCCGCTGGAAGGTTGCCCCAGCATTGTGCAACCTAAACGGCATGTAGGTGTAGCAATACACCCCACATAGGGTCAGGTAGGTTGTCTTCTCAACATCCTGCACCGCCATCTTGATTAGGTGATAGCCCAAGAAGGTGTCCAGGAAGCATAGTAAATCGCACTCGACGATGGAGTCGATGATCTGATCGATGCGCGGGGGAGGGAAAGTGTCTTGAGGACAAGCTTTGGGGGACAATAACTGGGTTCACCAACCAATCTGGATGTCATACTTCCCGAATGATGCCGGCCTCTTGTAGCTCGCGGGTCTCCTGGATGATGAACGAATGCTTCTCCGGTGCTTGCCGCTGCGCCTTCTTCTTTACCGGTCGTGCATTGGGGCACACCATCAGGTGGTGCTTGATTACCCCACACAGAACCCCGACCAGGTCCACCGCTTCCCATGAAAATACGTCCTTGTTAACATAGAGGAAGCTGACCAGCGCCTCTTCCTGGTCTGGGGGAAGGCCGGCACCTATGGTGAAGGTGGAGCCCGACCCCCCATCTTCTTTGACCGAAACCTGCTTTGTCTCGGCTCGATCTTGGGAAAACAATTGCTTCTTCTTTGCTGACGCGGCCCCCGGGCCTTCCGGAGCCCCCTCCCCGTGTGGCCGCGCAGCCTTGAAGGCAAGCTTGAGGGCCGAGAGTGCGTCCTTAGCATCCCCCATCACGGTGAGAATGCTGCTGCTTCCCGGCATCTTCCTAAGGTTGTAGCCGGGATGAGTTGCCGCCATGAACTTGGCCAGGGCTAGATACCCGAGGATGGTGTTGTATGGGAGGCTGATGTGGGTGATGTCAAAGTCAATGAGTTTGGTGTGGTAGTTATCGCGTGTGCCAAAGGTGATAGGGAGGCGGATCTGCCCTAGAGGGCAGGTGGAGCCATCAACGACCCTAGAGAAAGGCTTGGTGGGGAGGAGCCAGCCGTAAGGTACATGAAGCAGGCCGAATGCCTCCACGGAGAGGACGTTGAGCCAGCGCTGTCATCGATGAGGGTCCTGGTGACTGCCATGTTGCAGATGGTGGCGGCGCAGAGCATAGGGAGCGTGTCGGTGATACGTCTCCAACGTATCTATAATTTTTTATTGGTCCATGCTATTATATTAATGTTTTGGATGTTTAATGGGCTTTAATATGCTCTTTTATATTATTTTTGGGACTAACCTATTAAACAGAGGCCCAATGCCAGTTTTTGTTTTTTTTTCATATTTCAGTGTTTCGCAAAAAAGGAATACCAAACGGAATGAAACCTTCGCGATGATCTTTCTTGGACCGAAAGCAAACCAGGATACTTGGAGTGGAAGTCTGGAACTCCGTGAGGTGGCCACGAGATAGGAGGGCACCCCCAGGGGGTAGGCGTGCCCTCCACCCTCGTGGGCCCCACGGAGCTCCACCAACGTACTTCTTTCACCTATATATACTCTAATACCCTACAAACATCAGAGGGAGCCACGAAACCACTTTTCCACCGCCGCAACCTTCTGTACCCATGAGATCCCATCCGGGGGCTTTTTCCGGCGATCTGCCGGAGGGGGAATCGATCACGGAGGGCTTCTACATCAACACCATAGCCTCTCCGATGAAGCGTGAGTAGTTTACCACAGACCTTTCGGGTCCATAGTTATTAGCTAGATGGCTTCTTCTCTCTCTTTGATCCTCAATACAAAGTTCTCCTCGATGTTCTTGGAGATCTGTTCGATGTAATACTCTTTTGCGGTGTGTTTGCCAACATCCGATGAATTGTGGGTTTATGAACTTGATTATCTATGACTATTATTTGGTTCTTCTCTGAATTCTTATATGCATGATTTGATATCTTTGCAAGTCTCTTCGAATTATCGGTTTAGTTTGGCCTACTAGATTGATATTTCTTGCAATGGGAGAAGTGCTTAGCTTTGGGTTCAATCTTGCGGTGTCCTTTACCAGTGACAGTAGGGGCAACAAGGCATGTATTGTATTGTTGCCATCAAGGATAAAAAGATGGGGTTTATGCCATATTGCTTGAGTTTATCCCTCTACATCATGTCATCTTGCTTAAAGTGTTACTCTGTTCTTATGAACATAATACTCTAGATGCATGCTGGATAGCGGTCGATGTGTGGAGTGATAGTAGTAGATGCAGAATCGTTTTGATCTACTTGATACAGACATGACCCTATATTCATGATCATTTCCTTAGATATCTTCATAACTATGCACTTTTCTATCAATTGCTCGGCAGTAATTTGTTCACCCACCGTAATACATGCTGTCATGAGAGAAGCCACTAGTGAAACCTATGGCCCTCAGTTCTCTTTCTTATTATATTGCATCTCTTTTATTATTGCATCTCGTTTAATATTTTGCAATCTTTACTTTCAAATCTATAAAACAAAATACCAAAAATATTTATCTTATTATCTCTATCAGATCTTACTTTCGCAAGTGACCGTGAAGGGATTGACAACCCCGTTATCGCATTGGTTGCGAGGTTCTTGATTGTTTGTGCAGGTACTAGGTGACTTTTGTGTTGTCTCCTACTGGATTGATACCTTGGTTCTCAAAAATCGAGGGAAATACTTACGCTACTTTGCTGCATCACCCTTTCCTCTTCAAGGGAAAACCAATGCATGCTCAAGAGGTAGGAAGAAGGATTTCTTGCACCGTTGCCGGGGAGATCTACACCAAGTCAAGACATACCAAGTATCGATGACAAACTCTTCTCCCTTGCATTACATTATTTGCCATTCTCCTCTCATTTTCCTCTCACCCACTTCACAAAATTTGCCCTTTTCTTTGCCCTTCTCTCGTTCGATCTTATGTTTGCTTATGTTGCCATGTGCCTTCTATTTGCTTGCATCTTCGCTTGCTAAAAATCTATTGATATGAATCCTCGTACACTTTCTAATCTTTTTAAAAGATCCAATTATGATGAACCAACTGCTAGTGAGTTGAGTGCACTAAATTATCTTTATGAGGTTTTGCTTTAAATTCATGAATCTGAAAATTGTGATGAAGTATTGAAAGAAGAAATTTATGAAGTGATTCACGGTAGATCCTTGAATAAAAAGCATGATTGCAATGATATTATTATAAATTCTATTAATGTAAATTGTGCTAATAATATGCAAAACCCTAAGCTTGGGGATGCTAATTTTGCTATGTCTACTACTTGTTGCAATGATCGTGATTGGTGTGATTCTTCTTGTGATCTTGAAAATTTATTTAAGCCCCATGATGAATATGAGATTGATAATAATGTTTGCAATAATATTGAAAGTGGGTTTGGAAGATTGTCAACTTTAAATCCCACATATTTGGAGAATTTTCAATCTTATGATTTTTTTTATAAAAGTGGGGTTGGAGATGTCATGACTTTAGTTAATGTTAATCCCACTATTTTGGAAGAGTGTCGACTTTGCATGCATGTGGATCGTGTTGAGAATATTTTATGCGATAGCTATATTGTTGAATTTTATTATCATCCTACATGTAATTATTATGAGAGAGGAAAATATGGTTGTAGAAATTTTCGTGTCACTAAATTACCTCTCGTTATGTTGAGATTGCTATTGTTTCTTTCTCCTTCCTTGCATATGCTAGTTTTTGCTTGTCTTGATAATTTGTTTGCTTATATAATGCCTATGCATAGGAAGTATGTTAGAATTAGATGTGATTTTCATATGCTTCATGATTCTCCCTTCGTGTTTCAATTGCTATCTTTCATGTGAGCATAATTAAAATTAAAGATGTCTAGCTAGGGGCATTAAACGATAGCGCTTGTTGGGAGGCAACCCAATTTTATTGTTGTTCTTTGCTTTTTGTTCCAGTTTAGTAATAAATAATTTATCTAGCCTCTGTTATGATTGTGTTTTTATTTTTAATTAGTGTTTGTGCCAAGTAAAGCCTTTAGGATCTTCTTGGGTGATTGTTGTTTGATCGTGCTGATAAAAACAGGAAGTATGTGCTCACGAAAATAATTTCCATTTTTACCAAAGAGCGATAAAATACCAATTCCAACTGCAGTAGATCAATATACAAATTTTCCTGGTCTTCTGAATTTTTCAGAATTGTTGGAGTTATAGAAGTATTCAAAACATCCAGATTGCTACAGACTGTTCTGTTTTTGACAGATTCTGTTTTTCGCGTGTTGTTTGATTATTTTGGTGCATCTATGGCTAGTATAGGGGGTATGAACCATAGAGAAGTTGGAATACAGTAGGTTTAACATGAATATAAATAAAGAATGAGTTAATTACAGTACCTTAAGGTGCTCTGAAAGTGCCGGGCTGAATTGCTAGGCGAGCTCTGAATGTGTCGGGCGATCCTGTTGCAGGGTACTCCAGACTCGCTTGAAGGTGTCCGGGGACTTTATCGCCGAATTGGCGGTTTGCCTCAGAAGGCTGCTTTGTACTTCTGCTGTGAGGGCCGTAGTGTGCTCCTCCGAACGGAGCGAGCGTTCTATGTTTCCATTAACTGTTATAACCCCACGAGCTCTTGGCATTTTGAGCTTGAGGTATGCATAATGCGGTACCGCATTGAATCTGGCGAATGCGGTTCGTCCGAGCAGTGCGCGATAGCCATTGCGGAAATGGACGATATCGAAGATCAACTCCTCGCTTCGGAAGTTGTCCGAAGATCCGAAGACCGCTTCTAGTGTGATTGAGCCCATGCTACAGGCCTCTACACCTGGTATGACACCTTTAAAGGTGGTTTTTGTGGGTTTGATCCTCGAGGGGTCGATACCCATTTTGCGCATTATATCCTGATAGAGCAGGTTCAGGCTGCTGCCACCGTCCATAAGGAATTGAGTGAGGTGAAATCCGTCAATGATGGGGTCAAGGACCAATGTGGCAGAACCGCCATGACGGATACTGGTAGGGTGGTCCCCGCGATCGAAAGTGATCGGATCATAAGACCATGGGTTGAACTTTGGGGCGACTGGCTCCATCGCATAGACGTCCCTTAGTGCACACTTCCGTTCCCACTTGGGAATATGGGTTGGATATATCATGTTCACCGTTTTCACTTGGGGAGGGAATTTCTTCTGTCCTCCTGTGTTCGGCGGCCGGGGCTCCTCCTCGTCGTCGCTATGCAGCCCCTTTTCCTTGTTTTTGGCATTCAACTTGCCGGCCTGTTTGAACACCCAGCATTCTCTGTTGGTGTGGTTGGCTGGTTTATCAGGGGTGCCGTGAATTTGACACGAGCGATCGAGTATGCGGTCCAAACTAGACAGGCCCGGATTGCTTCTTTCGAACGGCTTTTTCCGCTGACCGGGTTTAGAGCCACTGAATCCAGCATTAACTGCCGTGTCTTCAGCATTGTCGCCGTTGTTGCGGCGCTTGTGTCTGTTGCGACGTGGCTTGCCATTCCTATCTCTTGCATCTGAATTGCCAGGATTTCTTGATGTGTTGTTGCGGCGAGCTAGCCAGCTGTCCTTGCCCGCACAAAATTAAGTCATGAGTGTCGTGAGGGCTGCCATGGACTTCGGCTTCTCTTGGCCGAGGTGTCGGGCGAGCCACTCGTCGCAGATGTTATGCTCAAATGCCTCTAAGTCCTCGGCATCCGGATAGTCGAAAAATTGGTTCTTTTTAGTTAGGAACCGAGTCCAGAATTTCCTGGCTGACTCCCCGGGCTATTGGGTTATGTGACTCAAGTCATCAGCATCGGGTGGTCGCACATAAGTGCCCTGGAAGTTGTCAAGGAATGTGTCTTCCAAGTTCTCCCAACTGCCAATGGAGTTTGCCGGCAGGCTACTCAGCCAATGTCGAGCCGGCCCTTTGATTTTTAATGGGAGGTACTTGATGGCGTGTAGATCGTCACTGCGGGCCATGTGGATGTGGAGGAGGGAATCTTCAATCCATACCGCGGGGTCTGTTGTACCATCATATGATTCAATGTTCATGGGTTTAAACCCTTCTGGGAATTCGTGATCCATTACTTCGTCGGTGAAGCATAGGGGGTGTGCGGCACCTCTGTGCCGGGCTATATCACGACGCAGTTCATACGAGTCTTGTCTGTTGTATTCGGCCCGACCGGATTTGCTTTTAGTATATCTGGCGTGACGGTCGTCGTCACGCGTTGGGGCGCGCCTCCATGATCCGTAGATCGATCTTGTATGTCCTGCTTTGTTTTCCAATACGTCTCGCAGGTCCTGCGTGTAGCCCCGAGCCTTGGTGTTTTTGTTTGACTGGCGACAGGGTGCGGGCTGGACTTCGGGCTGATATGCCGCTTTTTCTCGGCCACGAGGTGGCCGGTCAGCCGCATCATACGCTGGTAGTGTAGGCTTTAATGCTTCCTCCTCGAGTTGCGGTAGCAATCTGCGCTTTGGGTAACTTTTGGTTGGGCGCTCGAGTTCGTATTCCTCGACTACCAGGACCTTGGTCCATCTATCCGCTAGCAGATCTTGATCAACTTGAAGCTGCTGCTGCTTTTTCTTCAGGCTTTTTGCTGTGGCTATAAGACGGCGCTTGAAGTGCTCCTGCTCGACGGGATCCTCATGCACGATAAATTCATCGTCGCCGATGCTCACCTTGTCTTTGGAGAGGGGCATGTAATTGTAATCCTCTGATTCTCCATCTGTCGCCTGTTCCTTAGGGCTAGCTTGCCCATCCTCCCGCTCGAAGCCTGGTTGGAGGGGATTGTCTTCGTCTTCAGCACTATCCACGGTGTTATTGTCTCTTGTGCCGGTATCGCTGCTTTTGCTATGGCGGGGCTTAGAGCGGCGTCGATGACGTCGGTGCTTAGATTGCTTCTCGAGGGGATTATCCTCCGTTACCTTATTGACATCGCTTTCTTTGGGGGTGTCCACCATATATATATCATATGATGAGGTGGTTGTCCAGCGCCCTGTGGGCGGTGGTTCCTGTTCTTCTCCTGCATCGTCGTCCATACCGTCGATGTCTTCGGAGCCGAAATCAAGCATGTCGGTTAAGTTGTCGACAGTGGCAATTAAGTGGGTGGTGGGTGGGGAATGAATTTCTTCGTCATCCGCTTCCCACTCAAGCCGGACATAGTTCGGTCAAGGGTGTCTTGACAAGGAGAGAGACCTCAATGAATTTAGCACGTCGCCCAAGGGTGAGTGCTGAAAAATATTCGCGGAGGTAATCTCCATGATCGGTGCCCAATCAGATTGGATAGGCACGGACGCAGGCGGTTCAGAGCCTATGGCTGGGGACGAATCCAAGGGTCCGGTAACACAGGTCTCATAGGAGGTGAAGTCAGTATTCGGCTCTATCACCGCTGAGTGTGCGGCCTCCGTGGCGAGGTCCATCCACCCGTACTCGGATGGCACGATCTGCTCCAGATTGAGGGCCGGAGTAGCCGCGGGTGTCATTTCCCGAACACCGTCGGACGGTAGGGCTAAATCATGCTCGTCGTGACTGTGCAGCGCACCTGACATGGGCTCGAATCCGTCGAAGATCAAGTCTCCGCGGATGTCGGCAGTATAGTTCAAGCTTCCAAACCTGACCTGATAGCCAGGGGCGTAGCTCTCGATCTGCTCCAGATGGCCAAGCGAGTTGGCCCGCATTATGAAGCCGCCGAATACGAAGATCTGTCCAGGAAGAAAAACCTCACCCTAGATCGCGTCGTTGCCGATGATCGAGGGAGCCATCAAGCCTTTATCGTGATGGCACAGTGGAACTCTCAATGAAAGCACCAATGTCGGTGTCAAAACCGGCGGATCTCGGGTAGGGGGTCCCGAACTGTGCGTCTAAAGCTGATGGTAACAGGAGGCAGCTGACACAATGCTTACCCAGGTTCGGGCCCTCTCGATGGAGGTAATACCCTACTTCCTGCTTGATTGATCTTGATGATATGAGTATTACAAGAGTTGATCTACCACGAGATTGTAGAGGCTAAACCCTAGAAGCTAGCCTATGATTATGATTGTTGTTGTCCTACGGACTAAACCCTCCGGCTTATATAGACACCGGAGGGTGCTAGGGTTACACATAGTCGGTTACAGAGAAGGAGATCAACATATCCGAATCGCCAAGCTTGCCTTCCACGCAAAGGAGGGTCCCATCCGAACATGGGACGAAGCCTTCAATCTTGTATCTTCATAGTCCAACAGTCCGGCCAAAGTATATAGTTCGGTTGTCCGAGGACCCCTTAATCCAGGGCTCCCTCAATCCCTACTCACTCACATTGACATGGAACAAACTTCAACTTCACCTGCAATAAACAGCGCTATAAGACGGGCTGAGCAAAAGCGGTAACATAGCCAAACAACGGTTTGCTAGGAAGGTGGGTTAGAGGCTTGACATGGCAATATGGGAGGCATGATATAACAAGTGGTAGGTAGCATGACATAGCGATAGAGCGATAAACTAGCAAGCAAAGATAGAAGTGATTTCGAGGGTATGGTCATCTTGCCTGAGATCCCGCAAGGAAGAAGAACGAGTCCAGGAAGTAGGCAACCCAATATAGTTGAATGAATCCTCATAACTCCAGAACGAAACCGAAGCTAACGAGAGAAGCAACCCGGAAAGAAGCAAGCAACATAGTAAACAACCAAGCATAAACATGGCATGATGCACAATCAAGGATGATGCATGTCTGGTTTAAATATGCATGGCATGGCAAAGTGCACAAACAAAACTACAAGTTAAGTGGAGCTCAATATGCAATGAGTTGCATATTGTCGAGACACCGCATGACTTATTTAGTTCTCTCTCAGTTATGTACTCATCAATATTAAATGTTGTTAAACATGGCAGGAGGGTGAACATACATAAACTAACTATCTAGGCAAGTTTAAATGAGGCCAGAACAACGAACAACAAATTCGGAAAACCTCGTATGCATATTTAGCAATTTAATACAAACAACAATTTTAAACATTTTAAATGTTATTATCATGATGAGAATGACATGTGCAAGTTTTATGCAATATTTATGAAAATGTTGACATGATAAGATATGAGGCATTTGTCACCACGGCAGAAGGAAAAGGGGTGCCACGGCGGTGAAATGGAAATGTTACCACGGCAACATTCCGGTGATCCAGCAACTCGATTGAGATGCTAGTGCAAAGGAACTAGTGTGGGTGTGCGAAACGTGCAAGAGTGACGCGGAGTGATCCCGGATACTGGGTGTCCCACATGTTGGTGGCATGGCTTACGGCGAACGTGCAAGGAACAAAACGAACACGATGCAAACATAGGGTGCATGTCATACAACACATGCATTCGGTCGACGAGCGGTCATCTCGGTGGTTATACCTTCGAAGCATGCAAACGGGACGGTTCGGGTTCGGTGAAATGTAGAGGAAGTAGATGTTCTCGGGACAGTCGTAGTACAAGTAGTCATTCACGGGTCGTTGTGGGAAGTAGTCGTCCTCGTGGCGACGGTAGTGGTACATGTTGTAGTCATTGTAGTCGAACTTGACGGGACATGGCTTTCGTGGTACTCGTCGCGTTCTGTATCCGAAGTGGTACTCGGTCATACCCGGGAGGGTCTTTGCGTTTCAGTGCGGTGTAGTGGTACATGTTAACGGTCATCGTGGTACTTCATTCCGGTCCTGTAGTCATACTAGGCATCGGTGGACCTTCGAGGGACATGTGTATCCAAAGGGGTACTTGGCGATCGACGGACGTCATGGTACTTGTTGGTCCGGGTCTTGGCGTATCCGGGTTCTCTCACCGTAGTTGTATAGTGCGATGGCCTGGCGCGACATCGATTCAGTCAACGAAGTAGGTCTACTCCCGTTTGATGTACAGGAGGCCATCCATGGAGGTTGAGGCCGCGACAGTGGCCGACGAACTGAAGGAACGCAGAGTTTGGCGGAGGGGATGACCGGATCTGGGCGCCGGTGCAGGTGATGAAGCTCCAGGCGCTCGCGGACGGCGTGTGGAGGTGCAGGAAGGACGCGTCGGAGTCGTTCTTGACCTGTCAGTCAAAACGAGGGGGCCGGCGACACTGGAAGAAGGCAGCAGCCATGGCAGGGATCGAGCTCCTGTTGCTAGTTGGGACGAGGGATGGCAGGGCGGAGAAGGTGCGTAGCGGGGCTTGATGGATCCGGATGGGGTCGGCGCTAAACTGCAGAGGAACGGCCGGACCGGGGAAACGGCGGCACGAATGGAGCTCGGGCCAGCTCGATGTTTGTGTGACTTGGTGCTACGAAGGGGCAAGGACCAGCAGGCGTGGCGCAGGAGGCAGGCGAAGGCTGCGATGGAAGGGGCAACAGCGGTAGCGGCGGCTCGCTGGCCTACGGGGCGCCATGGCCGCATGAAGAGGCCGTGACAGGAGGTTGGCCGAAGGAGTAATGAGGTGAGGCAGCGGCTGGACGGTGTGGTCGAGGGGAGAAGGAGGTCGGGCTAAGCCGGATCAAGGAGGTGGGAGGCGAGTGAGAGGAAGATGGGTGTGGCGGCGCTGCAAGGTATCGAGAGGGAAAGGGTGGATCAAGAGAGAGGGGGATTGGGCTTGGGCGCTCCTCTCATGAGCAATGTGTGTGTGTGGCGGCGATGGAAGGGACCGATGAGGAGGGTTGCGCGCTAGGGTTAGGAATGGTTTAGGTGGGCCGGCCTGCTAGGAGGCCCAAGTGGCTAGAGGCCTGGTTGGGCTACTACAATACTCCTCTCCCTCTCTCTGAGTTTCTCTTTGCAGAAAAAAATAGGGAGATACCAAAAGAATCAAGAGAAAAGGCGATGGAGAAGAATAAAATTGTGGGATACTTTTGTAAGGCTTTATGGTATATTTCCAACCCAACAAAAGTGGTTCCAGTAAAAAAAGGCAAAGTTAAATCCAAAATTGTTTAACTTACACCAAAGGAGTTTGAATGGAGTCTAGGATCTCGAAGTGTCCAAAAATGTTGAGGATTTTGGAGGACCCCCGATAAATGGAGAAAGAACTATTGCCAAGGTTTGGAGGTGAAACTAGAAGCAGAAGAACCATGGAATTTATTTTGCAAGTGTGTTAGAATATTTATTATAGCTCCCTAAAATATTGGGAGGATATGTTATATAGAGAAATCACCATGTGAGTTCCCTGAATTTAAATGGACCGGAGATCCATACGATTTATTTATGTGAGTTTTAGCTAGTTGAGAAAAAGATGGCATGATGACATGATGCAATGCACATGATGCAAAGATGAATGCAACGAACCAAACAAATCACACGACGAAACTCAAAAATCATGGAAGGCATCTGAAGCTCCGGTCTTGGGGCGTTACCACACTCCACCACTACAAGAGGATCTCGTCCCGAGATCTAGGATGGCACCGGAGAGAAACGGAAGGGGAAGAGGTAAAACAAGTTGCTTCTTCGACAAACGAGTGAAACCACGAACCTTGAGAGGTTAAACAATTATGAGAAAAGAGTACAATGGAGATGAACGAAGTTGAAAACACTCCATTAGAAAAGAGGAACAAGGAACATTGCAAAGAACCTTGAGGTTGCAAGGCATGAATGAAAAGCTCCAGCGAGAAGAAAGGACAAGTAACCACTCCAGTTGAAACGGAATTAGCAAGGGAAAATAACATTATCTTTACAAGAAAAAATGATGGGTGAAGAGAGCAACAACACAATGCCTTCGGAAGAAGAATAGAAGATAGGTCATTGGAATAACAGAATGGAGAAGAAAATGCCAGCTTCTACCATGAATGAGCTTGGAAAGCACTCTTCCAAGAAGGTTATAACGGAGTTGTTGGAAAACCAACACCGAAAACGAGTAAGATTGTAGTGGGCTTGTGGAAAATTTCTCAAAATTATGAGGTGAAATTCTACCACTAACGGAAACAATTGCTTGCTTTAGATCGACGAGGAGATGAAAAACTTCTTCCGCGGAGAGGATAGGAGAAAACTTGGATCATAGGTAAGCACCACAATAACAACATTCCATAGGGAAGGCTGTAGGTGAAATATAACCCAAGATAACTCCAACAAAGAGATTGATTGCTATAAAGGATCTCATGAACGAATTGAAAATGATGGGTTTAAAATATGTCATTACGAACAACATGTTAATCATGAAACACGAAGGGAAATTGTCAAGAGTGACATAACACCACCTCAAAAGACAAGAGAGAAATAATTGCACTACGGAATGCAAGAATAAGAATACTTGAGCTCCTCCAAGCAATATCTTGAAGAACACTTCGAGAATGAATTAAATCTTTGAAGAACCACCATGTTTAGCCTTCGTGAGAACACCGGTAACAAAAGAATGATCAAACAAAAGGAAAGAGAAGTAGAAAACACTAGGTGAAGCCTTGCAATGATTTAGATGGATCTTCGCGATGAAATAACCGAGAGAACTTGGAACTATGAAAAGAAAAGATGAAGCATCTTGCCGAGAATTTTGATGAACCTCCGGAATAGGAATTGAATTTACTCGATGAAACGAGAATAAGAATTACATTATGCCTATCCTTCATCAGTTAGATTGATGACCCACAATGGATTTGGCATACTACTCATTGTCATAGAAAGGATTAAGATAGATATGGTGCAAACTTGAGAAGGTCTTCAACGAACCACCGGTAGGATTGAAACAATGAATGAATTGATACGATAACAATGGGAAAGGAATGTTGGACGAACCACCGTAAGGATTAGAAGAAGGAACGAAGAAACGAACGCATCACCAGGAAGAATTGGACAATGAATGAAGAAAAGATAAAGAAACACCAGGAAGAATTTTGGAAACGAATGAAGATACTTGAGGGCATTTAGATTTAAGATAACGAAGAGATGACAAGATGACTAGAGAATACTTGAATGATGCACCGGTAAGATTTGGAGAACGAGAGCTGAAAGCTGGAAAGAATAATTCTGAGATGATGGGCTCTAAAGAATCGAACTGAATAGACTCTTGAATTGCCCCAGATGGATGGAATCAAGTTTAAACCATGAATCTTTGAGAGAACGGACCAAGATTTGAGAAAAACTCTTCTTAGGTCTTCAAAATCTGAGAATGACGACGAGATACGCCACCATGAATTATTGAGGCACTCCGGAATGAATAATAGAAAGGGTGAATCAACAATGAAATGTTTTGAAATCAATCTTGGAAAAGCATCTGACTGATGAAATTCATTCTTACGTCAAACTTTGAAAAAAATGAGAATACCTCCGGAAAACTAGAAGAGTCAGGTAAGATCCTGGGAAAAGACCCGTGGGTTAGGGCCCACTCAAAAGATACTCCATTGAATGATTTAAAAGAGAGATTGTGCCGGTAGAATAAATGGCTTGAATGAGATAACATCCTCGAGATATCTTGAACGGATTAAGAATGAAAACACGAATCTTCTGAGATATCTTCAGCGCTCCGGAACAAATGAATGGCGAGAAGTGCATGATTAAGAGATGCACCGGTATGAGAAAACATTGTGAAAAGGGGAAAAAGGATATGATCAACAAAGCTTTAATTGAATCTACCGGAGAAGAAAAAGAATGAAGAATGACAAACTTGTAGAGCATCTTCATGAGAACCACCGGGTAAAAACATTGAGGAAAGAATGAAGAAACTTCACATACATAAGATGGATACTTGATTCAGAAATCTGAGTCCTTGAAGAAAAGGGTGGGAGGGCGGGAAAAACAAAGACAACTTGGGACGAATGAAACAAACACCATTGAGAAAACTTAGGATTGATCTCTGAATGTTGAAATGATTGGATCTACTTGAAGAGAAGCACACCGGTTAGAAAAGAATTAATATGACCATCTCGATGATCGGAAAGGATTAGCACTCCCATAGAAATATGAGAACACCATTTAGGAAAAGGTATGGATTCAACACTTGACATTGAAGCCACTCGAATACCACAAACCAAAACAAAAACAAAGGATTGGCTTGCGAAATAAGCCGGAAACAAACATAGGATAGACCCCATATCGTATCATGTGTCTGTTGGAAGGATATCCTACGAGCTACTTGAATTGCCACTTATAAACTCCCGAAACTTTATGGTTATGCAATCTGGTGTTGGGGATACAGGGGAAGCATAATATCTCACCCAAACTAACAATACCAACATCCAGCTGTATCCATCAGTCAACACATAACAAAGAAACCTTCGGAAATCGTGTACCTCAACCTTTAAAAAGCATCTATTATACGAGTTATGGCAATACTCCCGAACTCCCGCCCCAGTACTGGGTGGCGTCGAGATTATCTCACCACAACTGCATAAAAGAGATTTTCGATGTCGGCGAACTTAGGTATTCCAGAACTGCAACGATAAAATTGTGACGACAACACCTTGGAGTTCAACTCCCCGGGACACTGCCACAGCCCCTAAATGTCAAGAGGCACCAAGAACAATGTTCTCGTCACAAGAATATCAGAACGATTCCAAGATACCCGCGTGATCCTAAAAAAATTTAGTGAAATTTGAGGAGAGGAAAGACAAAACTTCTACGTCACGAGGCCTCACCAGAGCGACGAAGGGACTGAGGAGTAAAAAGAATCCTACTCTCCAATATATATAATCCTAAGACTCAAAACAATTTTGTTCTAGACTCAACAACGTCAGCGATTCGATCAAGCAGGGGGCTCCTAAGTCAGGGATGGCTCTGATTACCAACTTGTAACACCCACGATGCGGCTATATCTCCCACGTGTCGAGGCACGACTTAGAGGCATAACCGCATTGTGGTTTCGTCACAAGAGGGGTAATCTTCACACAATTCCATGTATTGAATAAGGAAGGGATAAAGAGTTGGATTACAATCACCACTTCACACAGATAACAAGTTAAACATACATCATCCAGAGTACAATCAAGGTCTGACTACGGAACCAAAATAAAACAAGACAACCCCAAATGCTAGATCTCCGATCGTCCCAACTGGGCACCACTACTGATCAACCGGAAAAGACACATAACAACGATCAAGATCTTCATCGAGCTCCCACTTGAGCTCGGTTTGCGTCACCTGCACTAGTATCATTGGCACCGGCAACTGTTTGGAAGTATCCATGAGTCACGAATACTCAGCAATCTCACACCCATGATATCAAGAGTATTTAAGCTTATGAGTAGGGTAAGGTAATGAGGTGGAGCTGCAGCAAGCACTAAGCATATATGGTGGCTAACATACGCAAATAAGAGCGAGAAGAGAGGCAACGCAACGTTCGAGAAGCTAGAAGTGATCAAGAAGTGATCCTGAAACTACTTACGTTCAAGCATAACACAAGACCGTGTTCACTTCCCAGACTCCGCCGAAAAGAGACCATCACGGCTACACACGCGGTTGATGCATTTTAATTAAGTCAAGTGTCAAGTTCTCTACAACCGGACATTAATAAATTCCCATCTGCCACATAACCGCAGGCATGGCTCTCGGAAGTTTAACCCCTGCAGGATGTCCCAATTTAGCCCATCACAAGCTCTCACGGTCTACGAAGGATACTCCTTCTCCCGGGAAGACCCGATCAGGCTCGGAATCCCGGTTACAGGACATTTCGACAATGGTAAAACAAGACCAGCAAAGCCACCCGACAGTGCTGACAAATCTCGATAGGAGCTGCACATATCTTGTTCTCAGGGCACATCGGATTGTCCAAACTTCCGGTAGGCCAGCCTTGGTGGCCACTGGCGGTTGATAGGTTGGACCAACACTCAGAGGAGCACTGGCCCGGGGGTTAAAATAAAGATGACCCTTGAGTCTGCAGAACCCAAGGGTAAAAGGCTTAGGTGGCAAATGTTAAAACCAAGGTTGGGCCTTACTAGAGGAGTTTTATTCAAGGCGAATTGTTAAGGGGTTCCCATAACACCCAACCGCGTAAGGAACGCAAAATCAAGGAACATAACACCGGTATGACGGAAACTAGGGCGGCAAGAGTGGAACAAAACACCAGGCATAAGGCCGAGCTTTCCACCCTTTACCAAGTATATAGATGCATTAGTTAAAATAAGAGATATTGTGATATCCCAACATAAACTTGTTCCATCGAACAAACTTCAACTTCACCTACAACTAACAACGCTATAAGAGGGGCTGAGCAAAAGTGATAACATAGCCAAACAACGATTTGCTAGGAAGGTGGATTAAAGGCTTGGCATAGCAGTATGGGAGGCGTGATATAACAAGTGGTAGGTAGCGCGACATAGTGATAGAGCGGTCAACTAGCAAGCAAAGATAGAAGTGATTTCGAGGGTATGGTCATCTTGCCTGAGATCCCGCAAGGAAGAAGAACGAGTCCAAGAAGTAGACAACCCAACGTAGTCGAACAAATCCTCACAACTCCGGAACGAAACCGAAGCTAATGAGAGAAGCAACCCGGAAAGAAGCAAGCAACATAGTAAACAACCAAGCATAAACATGGCATGATACACAATCAAGGATGATGCACGTCCGGTTTAAATATGCATGGCATGGCAAAGTGCACAAACAAAACTACAAGTTAAGTGGAGCTCAATATGCAACGAATTGCATATTGACGAAACACCACATGATTTATTTAGTTCTCTCTCGGTTATGTACTCATCAATATTAAATGTTGTTAAACATGGCAAGAGGGTGAACATACATAAACTAACTATCTAGGCAAGTTTAAATGAGGCCGGAACAACAAACAACAAATCCGGAAAACCTCATATGCATATTTAGCAATTTAATGCAAACAACAATTTTAAATATTTTAAATGTTATTATCATGATGCGAATGACATGTGCAAGTTTTATGCAATATTTATGAAAATGTTGACATGATAAGATATGAGGCATTTGTCCCCACAGCGGAAGGAAAAGGGGTGCCACGGCGGCGAAACAGAAATGTTACCACGGCAACATTCCGGTGATCCAGCAACTCGATTGAGATGTTGGTGCAAAGGAACTAGTGTGGGTGTGCGAAACATGCAAGAGTGATGGGGAGTGATCCCGGATACTGGGTGTCCCACATGTCGGTGGCATGGCTTACGGCGAACGTGCAAGGAACAAAACGAACACGGTGCAAACATAGGGTGCATCTCATACAACACATGCATTCGGTCCACGAGCGGTCGTCTCGACGGTTATATCTTCAAAGTGTGCAAACGGGACAGTTCGGGTTCGGTGCAATGTAGAGTAAGTAGACGTTCTCGTGACGGTCGTAGTGCAAGTAGTCATTCATGGGTCGTTGTGGGAAGTAGTTGTTCTCGTGGCGACGGTAGTGGTACATGTTCTAGTCGAACTTGATGGGACATGGTTTCGTGGTACTCGTCGCATTCCGTATCCGAAGTGGTACTTGGTCATATCCGGGAGGGTCTTTGCGTTTCGGTGCAGTGTAGTGGTACATGTTAACGGTCATCGTGGTACTTCATTCCGGTCCTGTAGTCGTACTAGGCATCGGTGGACCTTCGAGGGACTTGCGTATTCGAAGGGGTACTTGGCGATCGACAGACGTCATGGTACTTGTCGGTCTAAGTCTTGGCGTATCCGGGTTTTCTCAACGTAGTTGTACAGTGTGGTGGCCTGACGCGGCATCGATTTAGTCAACGAAGCGGGTCTCCTCCTGTTCGATGTACAGGAGGCCATCCCTGGAGGTTGAGGCCGCGACGACGGTCGACGAACTGAAGGAACACGGAGTTTGGCGGCGGGGATGACTGAATCTGGGCGCGGGTGCAGGTGACGAAGCTCCAGGCGCTCGCGGATGGCGTGTGGAGGTGCAGGAAGGACGCGATGGAGTCATTCTTGACCTGCCAGTCAAAACAAGGGGGCCGATGACGCTGGAACAAGGCAGCGGCCATGTCAGGGCTCGAGCTCCTACTGCTGGTCGGGACGAGGCATGGCAAGGCAAAGAAGGTGCGCAGTGGGGCTTGACGCATCCGGATGGGGGCGGCGCTAGACGGCAGAGGAACGGCCGGACCGGGGAAACAACGGCATGAACAGAGCTCGGGTCGGCTCAATGTTGTGGGACGTGGTGCGACGGAGGGGAAAGGTCCAGCGGGCGCGGCGCAAGAGGCAGGCGAAGGCTGCGATGGAAGGGGTGACGGTGGCAGCGGCGGCTCGCCGGCCAACGAGGCGCCATGGCCGCATGAAGAGGCCGCGACAGGAGGTCGGCCGGAGGAGGAATGAGGTGCGGCAGCAGCTGGACGGCGTGGTCGAGGGCAGAAGGAGGTCGTGCAAGGCCGGATCAAGGAGGAGGGAGGCGAGCGAGAGGAACATGGGTGTGGCTGCGCTGCAAGGGATCGAGAGGGAAAGGGTGGATCGAGAGAAAGGGGGGTCGAGTTGGGCGCTCCTCTCTTGAGCGATGTGTGTGTGTGGCAGCGGTGGAAGGGAACGAGGAGGATGGTTGCGCGCTAGGGTTAGGAATGTTTTACGTGGGCCAGCCTGCTTGGAGGCCCAAGTGGCTAGAGGCCTGGCTGGGCTGCTGCACTACTCCTCTCCCTCTCTCTGAGTTTCTCTTCGCAGAAACAAAATAGGGAGAGACCAAAAGAATCAAGAGAAAAGGCCATGGAGAAGAATAAAATTGTGGGATAAGTTTGTAAGGCTTTATGGTATATTTCCAACCCAACAAAAGTGGTTCTAGTAAAAAAAGGCGAAGTTAAATACAAAATTATTTATCTTACACCAAAGGAGTTTGAATAGAATCTACGATTTCGGAGTGTCCAAAAATGTTGAGGATTTTGGAGGTCCCTCGATAAATGGAGAAATAACTATTGCCAAGGTTTGGAGGTGAAACTTGAAGCAGAAGAACCATGGAATTTATTTTGCAAGTGCGTTAGAATATTTATTATAGCTCCCTAAAATATTGGGAGGATATGTTATATAGAGAAATCACCATGTGAGTTCCCTCAATTTAAATGGACCGGAGATCCATATGATTTATTTAAGTGAGTTTTAGCTAGTTGAGAAAAAGATGGCATGATGACATGATGCAATGCACATGATGCAAAGATGAATGCAACAAACCAAACAAATCACACGAGGAAACTCGGAAATCATGGAAGGCATCTGAAGCTCCGGTCTTGGGGCGTTACTCATAGATACGGGATCAAATTATACGAAGGGAATAGTTATTGTTACGAGAAGCTTCCAGGATAAGAGCTACATCGTTTCCATGGGCATGAACACAAAGTTCAAGGTCAACTCCCACGGTCAACCCATTGGGTCATCTTAGGAACATATAACACAATCTTCAGAAGTAATTAGCACAAGCTCGAAAGCATAGAATGGTTGATAAAAGCAGAGGATACAATTTACCAAAGGCATTAGGTATCCGAGGAAAGGATCACAAGGTTATTGAATACGAAGGACGTTGTCAGATAAAATCCAACAAAGGATCAGGTCGTCCACAAGGGATCTAATGTGAGCATCGATACTCAACCAGAAGGAGAAAGAATGCACGGAGATCAGGTTATAGAAACAACTTACTAATTCAAAGGTCAAATACAAGGAATTGTCATTTTCATATCGGGGGGAAGGGTCAGAAGCAGAGGCTCTGATCAAAAGATAAGTAAATTGAATAGACATATATCGGCAATCAATCAAGGTTTGATTTGCCGAGAACCAGCTCATCTCCTGAGTGATGTCTGAACCAAAAGGATGAATTCTAGTTTCGACTAAGGATTGCGAGCATCTGCAACATATTGAATCAACGGACTCAAAATGATAGTGACAAAGGACGCCAATGAATATTGGCAGACACATGGGAAGTATGCATAACGCAAGCAGACAAGTATTTACGGAGAGGATTATTAGAAGATCAGATAGTATTTCAAAGACTTTTGTGAAACACCCAAACAACTGGGGATGAAAGAATTCCCGATAATTGTGAGGAATTATATGTAGGGGTATTCATGCGGCAAAGAACTTCAAGGTAGTTGCAGAAGGGGATTTCTCGGGACAATGGAGAGTATTTCGGGGCATCTTGTAAAAACAAGAGCAACTGGGGATGAAGCTATGAACGGCAACTGTATGTAGTTATCCATAAGGATATATCGATGACAGGGAATTGCGAAGGCGGTGGGCACAAGGGTCTTGGGAAAACATCAAAGAGTATCTTCGAAATCTTCTGATGAAGCAGGCGATCATCTGGATTGAAGGGAAGTGGTTACGAGAACCTAAAGTTAGAGTTAACAAAATAATTAACTCGAATAGAAGAGAGATAATAATTCCAGAGTAAAGACGGGGAATAAAAGATCCCAATACCAACCAATAGGGACGTGGGCCCGTAAGCCACACAGCCAAGTTAGTAAAACAGTTTTGGATGACTAGACTCAACTTTGGCCAAGGAGTTCGAAAGGGGGATCCTATAGGTACTCGGCTCTGATACCAACTTGTGACGCCCTCGATTCAATCATACACTAATCATACACACAAATGTGTACGATCAATATCAGGAAATCACGGGAAGATATCACAACACAACTCTAGACACAAATTAAAACAATACAAGCTTTATATTCCAAGCCAGGTGCCTCAAGGGCTCGAATACATAAGCTCGAATACAAACAAGTCAGCGGAAGCAACATTATCTGAGTACGGACATAAGATAGACAAGTTTGCCTTAAGAAGGCTAGCACAAAAGCAACAATGATCGAAAAGGCAAGGCCTCCTGCCTGGGAGCCTCCTGTCAGGACCCCGATTCCAAGTCACATCGATCTAGCCAGTAACACCTCATATCACTTTGCGGCCTCATGCACGGTATCCCACGGGTGTCGCCTTACCATGGCCCGAGACCGTTTGCGCCTTTTGGCTCACGTATATGATAGTGTCGCTAGCATCCATATGACAGAGAACCCGGGTCGACATGGCTAGTCGTGAACCCAAAGCGGCTCAGACCTATGGAGACATGCATACATGAATCACATCGAGCATGTCGGTCATCAGCGAGTGATTCCGGGCTGTAGCACTGGGCTGACAGGACTTCGGGGAACCCCGGGCTGTAGCAGGCTAGGTAGGACTCCGGAAGTCACCGTGTGACATTTCCCCGAAGGGACAGACATAGGGACAAAGTGAAACACATGCCGGCCAGTCAAGTGTCCTGAACAGTAGTGCTGGGCTAGCAGGACTCCGGTGAACCGGGCTGTAGCGGACTACTATGGCTCGAGGAACACTAGACTACATTTCCCCATAAGAAAGGCTGCCAAGGATAAACAACTAGATTGTCGGATCCCACTCATACCAAGCATTTCAATCATACACACAATATGCCCGATATGAGTACATACAACATGGCATCACAACAAAACTCTACAACTCAAGTACTTTATCTAAAGGCTCCAGAGAGCCATACATAACATGTTCATACAGATAGGGGTCACATGACCCGACACTCAAGTCATACAAACATACAAGCACATGCGGAAGCAACTAGTCTGAGTACAGACTCTAGAAAGAAAGAAGGCTTCTCGAAGCCTGTCTATCTACATAAAGCCCTCCATGGCCAGGATCACCACCTGGGTGGCTAGTCACTCGTCGACGTCAAGGTCTACGTAGAACCCATCGGAGTGGGCGGTGTCGTCTGAAACAGTAATTAAGCAAACATGAGTACAAAGGTACTCAGCAAGTCTTACATCAGAACCTACTATACATGCTTATTTTCAAGAAGGCGGTGGGGTTGATGCAGCAAGCCAGCTTTGACTCTTGGCTAAGCTATCCTACGGAACTCCACCAGTAAATAGTTTTCGCACACGAGTCCACTACTCACCAACACAATACTCCACCGGGGATCCTCCCTCGTCATCCTACGAGAGGGCCATCCTCGGTACTCACACTTATCTTGAGTCTTTTAGTAGTATCCATTAACTTGTCTATGAACTGTATAGGCAACCAAGTAGTCCTTTACCGCGGACGCGGCTATTCGAATAGTTTATACCCTGCAGGGGTGTACTTCGTCATACACGCTTTCACCACTTATCGCCGTTTACACGACATGTACTCGGCAACCTTCAAGCGGAAGCCCAGCGAGGGTGTCGGCCACGGCCTACCTAAACACTTAAGTCTCTAGTCCAGGTTTATCGCCTATCCAGGTTCCATCCGCAGGGAGTCCGGCCGAGGTTTCCACATACGGCCCCGAACGATGTGAACAGGGTCCCGAGACGCCAAACGGCGCCCGGCATACCCGGCCACGGTGTATCTACCGCAACATAGCCCACCCCTAGGGTCAGCGCTACGCACGGCCGCCAACACATAACCTACAAACACCAGAAACTAATTGCAACTCCTGGACAGAGTACTAGGGTGATTAAGAAGCCGAGAGGGTCAGTTAAGGATCCCAATGCATGGTAGTAGCTGAATCTTAAATCACACATACAGATCTCAGTTCTTAGGGACGGCCTCAATGAAACAACCCACCATGTACTCCTACATGGCCTCTCATCGATACCTTTACCAAAACATGTTCAACGCATCCCTCACATTACCGACATAAGCATTTCACTCTAGCCCATCTCCCAGATGAACCAGACCTGACACAACTCTAAGCATAGCAGGCATAGCAAGGTAGGAATCACATACATGGCTCAATCAACTCCTACACATGCTAGTGGGTTTCATCTAGTTACTGTGGCAATGACAGGTCATGCAGAGGATAAGGGTTCAACTACCGTAGCACACAGCAGTTTGAATCGCGTTGTCTTAATGCAGTAAGCAAGAGCAGAAGCGAGAACATGGGTTTGTATCGGAATGATCAATGGTTGCTTGCCTGATGGAGTGGTAGTGGGATACTGCCCTTCAGTTGGATATTCGTGAATATCCTCGGAGGAAGAACCTACCACGAAGAACACATCGGAACACAATCAACACATGACGATATGCAACAATATGATGCATGCTATGACATGGCATCATGAATGTGTCTTGGCCTAATGCAAGCTATAACAGAAAGAAATGAACTCATTTGAATCAAAGATTCAAATATTAGTTCATTAAACATGGCATGTATAGTGCATTACCTTATTCTGCCTAAACAGCAAGGTAAACTTGTTTTGTCATGCATGAAATCATTACATATGGATAGATTGAATTTTTTTGATAATTTTTCATATATAAATTATTTCATTTGGAGTTACGGTTGAATTTCTATGATTTTTAGAAGTTTTAAACATTTTCTGGAATTTCCTGAATAAAAATAAATCCAGAAAATGCATTACTGCGTCAGCATTGTGTCATGCTGACCTCAGCAGGTCAAAGGCGCCAGCCCTGGTCAAACCTGACTGGTGGGCCCCTTCTGTCAGCCTCTCAGTGCTCTAACTACGTTTAGTTAGCCTAATTACTAGACAGGGCCCACTAGTTACTGACTATACTAATTAAACTAACTAATTTTAGTTAGAAACTAATCTGGATAATTAGCAGAGGGGGGCCCATTTGTCATTGACTCAAAGGAGTCAACCTAGCCCCACCTAGTCCACGTCAGTGGTCAAACCACCGATCAGCAGGGCTAATCCCGCCGGCGTTGAGTCGCCGACGAGGCCAAGACGGCGGAGGGCTTCGGAAAACGCCCTCAGGCGACCAATTCGACGGCGGAGACCACCCGTGCGAAGCCCAGGCTCTCGCGCATCCAAAGGAGCAAGTGTGAGGAGCTGGGGTGGAGCGAGCTCGCCGGAATCGAGCTCATGGCGGCGGCCGGAGTTCGGGCGGAGAGGGAAAAGGGGGTACGGTGCACGGCAGGGCTAGGAAGTGTGTGCGTTAGGCTCCTGGTGTCGCATTGAATGCGGTGGTGTGCTCGGACGCGTGCTTGCATGGCCGTAGCCACGACGGCGACATGGCCGGCGGCGAGGAGCTCTCGGCTGCGGTGGAAACGGCGGCTACAGGGGCCAAACGAGCACGGGAGCTAGGGGGAAAGGAAGAGGAGCTCATAGCGGAGTCGGAGAGGGGGTCAGCGGGCTCGGGGAGGTCCTGGCGGCGGCGAATCGATCGAAGATGGATCGGGTGCCCGAGGTTGAAGACGAGGGCGAAGGCGGCGATGCAGGGCCTCCGGCGATGCGTGGCTCGGTGGGGAGGACGAGGGAGTCGAGGCAGAGCTAATGGGCTCGTCGGAGGGGCGAGGGAGTGGCTATGGTGGCAGCTACGGCGATCGGCGGCGAGGTACGCGCTCGGCCGTCGCGGGAGAGAGAGAGAGGGAGATGAGGGGGAGAGTGAGCAAGGATGAGAGGGAGACGTGGGGGTCGCGTGGCGTCCTCTGGGCGTCTCCCGGTGTCGGCAGAAGCAGGAGGTGGCAGGCGCGTGGCCGGCGCGCGGCGAGCACGCGCCCCTGCCTCCTGGCGCGAGGTAGGGGGTGACTGGCCGAGCCAGTAGGCTGGGCCGAGCCAGGTAAGGCCCAGGTGGGCTTCTTTCTCTTTTTTTTGTTTTAGTTTCTGTTTTCTATTAAACTGCAACTGTTTAGCTTTATTTAAAATACTAGAACATTTCCAAAAATCCTGAAAATAAATGTGGCCTCTGTTTAGAATATTTCCAACAGGAAACATTTACTCCCAGAATTATTTGAGCATTTAAATTATTTTATAGCATTTAAATGCCCAAATTCAAATACTTATGATTTAATTCAATGACCTTCTGTTGACCTAGAAAATTGTGCACCAATTTTGCCAGAGGTTCTAACCCAAGACAAAGAGGGTGAACTTTTTAGAAGGGCATTTCAGGTTCATTGAAAATAATTTTAGTAAACCCTAGTTTTTCCAGGGGGGTGTTGGGGGTTTCTGCTTTCCCCATTTCAAATTTAAGAGAAATTTAAACATGATGCACATTCTAATGCATGGACTAGCTAGGGTGTGACAACTCACCCCCACTCAAAAGAATCTCGTCCCGAGATTTAGGATCCTCTGGAAAGAAGGTGGGGTACTCGAGTCGAAGACGATCCTCCCTTTCCCAAGTGGCTTCTTCCTCGGAATGATGTGACCATTGAACCTTGAGAAACTTGATATTATGGCGTCGAGTGGTACGCTCGGCTTGATCAAGGATACGAACGGGATATTCCCGATAAGAGAGGTTATCTTGTAGATCAAGCGTTTCGTGGTCCACTTCACGGATAGGATCCGCGAAGCAACGCCTGAGTTGTGAAACGTGGAAGACATCGTGAACTCTGGAAAGATGCGGAGGTAGTTCCAATTGGTAGGCAACTTCTCCTCGTTTGGCAAGAATGCGAAAGGGTCCGATGTAACGAGGGGCCAATTTGCCTTTGATACCGAAACGATGGGTTCCCTTTAACGGAGTAACCCGAAGGTAAGCCTTCTCGTCGACTTCATAAGTCATAGGCTTATGTTTACGGTCATATTGACTCTTTTGACGAGATTGGGCTGTTTTCAATTTCTCACGAATAACGCGAACCTGCTCTTCTGCTTCCTGAATCATATCCGGGCCAAAGAGTTGTCTTTCCCCGGTTTCTGACCAGTTAAGAGGCGTTCGACATTTTCGTCCATAGAGAACTTCAAAAGGAGCCTTTGCCTAAGCTGGCTTGATAACTATTGTTATAAGCAAACTCCGCGAATGGAAGGCATTTCTCCCAACTTATTCCGAACGAGATGACAGAAGCTCGGAGCATATCTTCCAGAATTCGATTGACTCGCTCTACTTGACCACTTGATTGAGGATGGAAGGCAGTGCTAAAGGAGAGACGAGTTCCCATAGCATTTTGGAAACTTTCCCAAAATCGAGAGGTGAAGAGACTCCCACGGTCTGAGTTAATTTCCAATGGAACACCATGAAGAGACACTATTCGGGAGATGTATAACTCAGCTAGCTGGCTGGCGGTGATACTCTCACGAACAGGTAGAAAGTGGGCTACTTTGGAAAGTCGGTCGATCACAACGAAGATGGCATTATTCCCTCTCTTGGTCCTGGGAAACCCAGTGATGAAATCCATACTGATTTTATCCCATTTCCATTCAGGAATAGCCAAAGGTTGAAGGGTGCCAGCAGGCCGTTGATGCTCTGCTTTAACACGACGACAAACGTCGCAATTAGCAATGTATTGAGCGATTTCTCTCTTCATCCTAGTCCACCAAAACCTCTGGCGTAGGTCTTGATACATTTTGGTACTACCGGGATGAATGGTGAGAGGGGATTCATGAGCTTCCTTAAGGATCAACTGGCGTAGATGTTGTTTCTTGGGAACCACCAAACGGTTCTCAAAGAAGACAGCACCCCGCTTATCCATGGAAAAACATTTAGCAACTCCGCTAGCAATGTTTTCCTTAATCCGGGATATGCCCTTATCATACCGCTGGGCGGTTATGATCTGATCCATAAGGTTAGGTTTCGCCACCAGGGTGGATAGGAATCCTCGAGGAACAATGTGAAGATTAAGCTTACGGAATTCCTCATGGAGAAGTGGTTGACTTTGTTGTAACATCAGGTTGTTACAATAGGATTTACGACTTAGTGCATCAGCCATGACATTGGCTTTGCCCGGGGTGTAAGTTATTCCTAAGTCGTAATCCGAGATCAACTCAACCCAACGTCTTTGCCTGAGATTCAAATCTGGTTGGGTGAAGATATATTTCAAACTTTGGTGATCGGTGAAGATCTCGCAACGATTACCGAGAAGGTAATGTCGCCAAGTTTTAAGTGCATGGACTACAGCTGCAAGCTCTAGATCATGTGTGGGATAATTTTCCTCATGTGGGTGTAATTGCCGTGAAGCATAGGCAATTACCTGACGATCTTGCATGAGTATGCAACCTAGTCCTTGTCGCGAGGCGTCGCAATAGATAATAAAGTCCTTGGAGAAATCTGGTGGTACCAGTACGGGGGCAGATGTCAGGCGTCTTTTCAGTTCTTGAAAACTGAACTCGCACTGTGGAGTCCACTCGAACTTTTTATCTTTCTTGAGGAGTTCAGTTAGAGGTTTAGCAACCTCGGAGAAGTTCTCGACGAAGCGGCGGCAATAGCTCGCTAAGCCAAGGAAGCTCCAAACTTGCTTGACCGTCTCAGGTGGAGTCCAATCAAGGACGGCTTGAACTCACTCGGGATTGACAGCAATACCCTTACCAGAGATTACATGGCCTAGATAGGTCACTTCTGGCAACCAAAATTCACACTTGGAGAATTTGGCATAAAGGCGATGCTCTCGAAGTTTCATCAATACCAGCCTTAGATGTACGGCATGTTCCTCTTCATTCTTGGAGTAGATGAGTATGTCATCGAGGTATACTACGACGAATTTATCCAAGTACTCCATGAAAACTGAGTTCATTAACCGCGAGAAGGTGGCTGGGGCATTGGTTAAACCGAAGGACATGACGGTGTACTCGTATTGGCCATAACGAGTAACAAAGGCCGTTTTGGGAATGTCCCCGTTTCTGATTTTGATTTGATGGTAACCCAACCTCAAATCCATCTTGGAGAAGACTGAGGATCCAGCGAGCTGATCATACAGATCGTTGATCCTGGGAAGCGGATATTTGTTCTTGATGGTGACCAAGTTGACAGGTCGGTAATCCACAACCATTCGATCCGTTCCATCCTTCTTCTTAATGAAGAGGACGGGGCAAGCCCAAGGAGAGGAACTAGGAAGGATGAAACCCTTTTTCAAGGACTCATCGAGTTGGTTCTTAAGCTCGGCTAGTTCTAAGGGTGCCATCTTGTAGGGTCTTCTAGAAATTGGAACGGTTCCTGGAACAAGGTCTATCACAAACTCAACATCCCTGTCAGGTGGAACACCTGGCAGTTCTTCTGGAAAGACATCCGGAAAGTCTCGGACTACCGGAACATCCTCAAGGTCTGGAAGGGGGTTGGCATTTAGGGAGTAAAGTTGGCGCTTGGCCACTCGGGTTATGACGTTAACTATCTTACCCGACGGGTGAGTAAGTTGAACGGTTCTAGTGGCACAATCAATCTTAGCATAATGAGCTGACATCCAGTCCATACCCAAGATGATGTTTATGTCCGAGGACTTGAGAGCTATTAAGGATGCAAGGAAGACAAGCCTATCGACAAGAATTTCGTTCCCATCGCTTACTCTAGAAGTTTGCCATCTAGAGCCAGGGGTTTGAATTTCCATGGTAGAGGGCATGTCACAGAATCTCGTGTTATGCAATCGAGCATAGTTCTCGGATATGAATGAATGAGATGCTCCAGTATCGAAAAGAACAGATGCCGGATGGCAGTTAACAAGGAGCGTACCAAGGACGACGTTAGGATCCTCATGAGCCTCCTCGGCTGAAACATAATTGACATGGCCACGTGTAGTGGTGGCCGGCTTGGCGTAGAAAGTCTTCCCCGCTGGCTTACCACGGCCAACGGACTTTCCAGATTGATTGGGGTTGTTGTTCTGGGGACACTCTCGGCTATAGTGACCCGGCTCTCCACACTTGAAGCATGTCACCACATTGGGGCGTGGAGCAGCATTAGCAGCGGGGCCACCATAGGGCTTGGGCGGTGCAAATTGTTGGTTGGGACGAGGCGCCTCAAAGGATGGCCTCGGGATGAACCTGGGTGGCAGTGCCGTGCTTGGAATCCACACCCGGCGCTTCTGAGTTCCAGAGCCGGATGAAGAGCCAAAATCATGGGAGTGCTTGCGTGAAGCGTCATAATTAGTCTGGCCCGTCTCAGCACTGATGGCTTTATTGACCAACTTCTGAAAGGATGTGCACTCGTGCAGACGGAGATCACGGCGAAGCTCAGGGCTAAGTCCCTTGCGGAACCTTGCCTGCTTCTTAGCGTCAGTAGATACCTCTTCAGGAGCATAACGTGCCAGATTCCCAAATTCACGACTATAAGCATCCACAGTCAGTCTTCCTTGGGTGAAGTTGCAGAATTCCTCCCTCTTGCGATCCATGAGACCTTCCGGAATGTGATGCTCACGGAAAGCCTCACTCAATTCAACCCAAGTAGTGATTTGGCCGACCGGCCGCATAGCTTCGAAGTTTTCCCACCAAAGGCTAGCAGGGCCTTTGAGGTGATAGGCAGCATAGGTAACCTTGTCGGCTTCGGCTACGTTGGCAGAACGTAGCTTGTGGGTGATGCTGCGAAGCCAGTCATCCACGTCGAGGGGCTCGACGGACTGGTTAAACTTTGGTGGGTACAGCTTGATGAAGTCATTGATTGACACCAAATCATTTCGCGGGTGGCGTGCAGTGTTCTGCTCAATCCGCTCCAGCAGGCGGTTAGTCTCACGCTTGTTTCTTTCCGCCTCTAGCATTACTTCGGCCAGAGAAGGCGGGTGAGGCAGATTTTCACCCCTAGCTGCACTAGCTTCCCCCTGCTCCAAGGCAGCAGGGTTGCTGCGGGTGTTGACCATCCTAGGAGAAAACAAGACAATGGTTTAGATAAGGATGGCTCAAACTTAGCAAGGAAGTGCAGAATGTAATGGATAACACGGAATGCAGAGATGTTCATCCGTATGTCATGGTAATATAAAACTGCCATATATATACCAACGGTCATACACATCATACATAGTTTAGTACAAGCCCAGGCTACAGTACAACTATGATGAAAGACATTACATCTCATCGGAGGCATTCCAAGCTCCTATACATTATTTGTCTACACCTCCGGATTTGATTACACACAAAGTCATATTCCACAAGTCTCGCAGGACGGTGGAGATACAACTACTACATTACTAATGATACTACTACTAACTCAGACAGCTCCGTAGTAGTTCTCATAGAAGTCACCTCCATAGCCTGGAAGTTCAACGTGACCATCCGGGAACAGACAGTCCTGAGGAGCCTGTGGACCATAGGGGCTAGGATGAGGTCTTGGACCAACAAACGGTGGCCTGCGGGGACCACGGGGTGGGGTGACGCCTCCCACATCACGCCAATCCACCATGTCTGGCAGAGCTGATCTCACAGGATACAGGTCCCTTGTATCCATACATCCAGCTTGCACCGCAGGTGCAAACCGAGTCAATGTGGCCCAATGATCAGCACGGGTATTGAAAAGCTCCAACCTCAAGGCCCGATTCTCTCGGTCCTTATCTTCGAGCATCTCGGCAGTGGTATGAGTTAATGAGTCCTCCTGAGTGGAGTCAGCATAGATGGCCTGAAGATACCCTTGCGCTCCCGGAAGTGAAGCTGGCATGTAACAGAAGTTGGTGTTCCGAAGCAGGCTAGTCCGGACTCGCATGATGGTCATCATGGAATAGGCAGCATCCTGCACAGCCATCTCAACGGTAACCGCGAGTCCATAGGAACAGTGAAGGGGCTCGGTGGATCCAGGATAAGAAGGAAATATCCTGACGGTGCAAAAATACTGGCTTTGGTTAAAGTCGCGGAACTGCTCTTCGACGGTGTATTCGGGATACCAACGGTAGCCCGTCTCGATCATGACCCGGACTAACATAGCAGTATAACCGGGCACGTCGAGGCACCGGGTCAGGCGAACCACTTGGTTATGAACGTTGTTGGCCATATGAAAGCACAACTACAAGACAAAGACATCAGAATTTCTAGGGAAAATTGGACAACATAACGGCTGTAAATGCTTAGAAAAAGATTTGAGACATCCACAACAGTTCACAATACCACTCAACAACATCATATCAAGGTTCTGATTCAATTAGCAACATACTAAGAATAGTAGAAACTGAACTGGGACTTGTAACAACAATCCTATAAGCTACAACGGATTAGTAACACGTGAACCTGATAGAGGAAGAGAGCCTAGTCCTTAACCCACGTTGAATGAGGAGAGAATGACTCAGATCAGAGGCATAGGTAAAGGAGTAAAAGAACCTTACGTTCCCTCCCACAATCAATTCCCCTACATATGACTAGAGCATTTCTAGACTCGACATCAACCAGTTTGGCTCAACGAACCTACAGGCAGTCCGGTTCCAAGTCACATCGATCTAGCCGGTAACACCTCATATCACTTTGCGGCCTCACACACAGTATCCCACGGGTGTCGCCTTACCATGTCCCGAGACCGTTTGCGCCTTTTGGCTCACGTATATGATAGTGTCCCTAGCATCCATATGACAGAGAACCCGGGCCGACATGGCTAGTCGTGAACCCAAAGCGGCTCAGACCTATGGAGACAGGCATACATGAATCACATCGAGCATGTCGGTCATCAGCGAGTGATTCCGGGCTGTAGCACTGGGCTGATAGGACTCCGGGGAACCCCGGGCTGTAGCAGGCTAGGCAGGACTCCGGAAGTCACCGTGTGACATTTCCCCGAAGGGACAGACATAGGGACGAAGTGAAACACATGCCGACCAGTCAAGTGTCCTGAACAGTAGTGCTGGGCTAGCAGGAGTCCGGTGAACCGGGCTGTAGCGGACTACTATGGCTCGAGGAACACTAGACTACATTTCCCCGTAAGAAAGGCTGCCATGAATAAACAACTAGATTGTCGGATCCCACTCATACCAAGCATTTCAATCATACACACAATATGCCCGATATGAGTACATACAACATGGCATCACAACAAAACTCTACAACTCAAGTACTTTATCTAAAGGCTCCAGAGAGCCATACATAACATGTTCATACAGATAGGGGTCACATGACCCGACACTCAAGTCATACAAACATACAAGCACATGCGGAAGCAACTAGTCTGAGTACAGACTCTAGAAAGAAAGAAGGCTTCTCGAAGCCTGTCTATCTACATAAAGCCCTCCATGGCCAGGATCACCACCTGGGTGGCTAGTCACTCGTTGACGTCAAGGTCTACGTAGAACCCATTGGAGTGGGCGGTGTCGTCTGAAACAGTAATTAAGCAAACATGAGTACAAAGGTACTCAGCAAGTCTTACATCAGAACCTACTATACATGCTTATTTTCAAGAAGGCGGTGGGGTTGATGCAGCAAGCCAGCTTTGACTCTTGGCTAAGCTATCCTACGGAACTCCACCAGTAAATAGTTTTCGCACACGACTCCACTACTCACCAACACAATACTCCACCGGGGATCCTCCCTCGTCATCCTACGAGAGGGCCATCCTCGATACTCACACTTATCTTGAGTCTTTTAGTAGTATCCCTTAACTTGTCTATGAACTGTATAGGCAACCAAGTAGTCCTTTACCGCGGACGCGGCTATTCGAATAGTTTATACCCTGCAGGGGTGTACTTCATCATACATGCTTTCACCACTTACCGCCGTTTACACGACATGTACTCGGCAACCTTCAAGCGGAAGCCTAGCGAGGGTGTCGGCCACGGCCTACCTAAACACTTAAGTCTCTAGTCTAGGTTTATCGCCTATCCAGGTTCCATCCGCAGGGAGTCCGGCCGAGGTTTCCACATACGGCCCCGAACGATGTGAACAGGGTCCCGAGACGCCAAACGGGCGCCCGGCATACCCGGCCACGGTGTATCTACCGCAACATAGCCCACCCCTAGGGTCAGCGCTACGCACGGCCGCCAACACATAACCTACAAACAACAGAAACTAATTGCAACTCCTGGACAAAGTACTAGGGTGACTAAGAAGCCGAGAGGGTCAGTTAAGGATCCCAATGCATGGTAGTAGCTGAATCTTAAATCACACATACAGATCTCAGTTCTTAGGGACGGCCTCAATGAAACAACCCACCATGTACTCCTACATGGCCTCTCATCGATACCTTTACCGAAACATGTTCAACGCATCCCTCACATTACCGACATAAGTATTTCACTCTAGCCCATCTCCCAGATGAACGAGACCTGACACAACTCTAAGCATAGCAGGCATAGCAAGGTAGGGATCACATACATGGCTCAATCAACTCCTACACATGCTAGTGGGTTTCATCTAGTTACTGTGGCAATGACAGGTCATGCAGAGGATAAGGGTTCAACTACCGTAGCACACAGTAGTTTGAATAGCGTTGTCTTAATGTAGTAAGCAAGAGCAGAAGCGAGAACATGGGTTTGTATCAGAATGATCAATGGTTTCTTGCCTGATGGAGTGGTAGTGGGATACTGCCCTTCAGTTGGATACTCGTGAATATCCTCGGAGGCAGAACCTACCACGAAGAACACATCGGAACACAATCAACACATGATGATATGCAACAATATGATGCATGCTATGACATGGCGATATGAATGTGTCTTGGCATAATGCAAGCTATAACAGAAAGAAATGAACTCATTTGAATCAAAGATTCAAATATTAGTTCATTAAACATGGCATTTATAGTGCATTACCTTATTCTGCCTAAACAGCAAGGTAAACTTGTTTTTTCATGCATGAAATCATTACAGATGGATAGATTGAATTTTTCTGATAATATTTCATATATAAATTATTTCATTTGGAGTTACGGTTGAATTTCTATGATTTTTAGAAGTTTTAAACATTTTCTGGAATTTCCTGAATAAAAATAAATCCAGAAAATGCATTACTACGTCAGCATTGCGTCATGCTGACCTCAGCAGGTCAAAGGCGCCAGCCCAGGTCAGACCTGACTGGTGGGCCCCTTCTGTCAGCCTCTCAGTGCTCTAACTACGTTTAGTTAGCCTAATTACTGGGCAGGGCCCACTGGTCAGTGACTATACTAATTAAACTAACTAATTTTAGTTAGAAACTAATCTGGATAATTAGCAGAGGGGGGCCCACTTGTCATTGACTCAAAGTAGTCAACCTGGCCCCACCCAGTCCACGTCAGTGGTCAAACCACCGGTCAGCAGGGCTAATCCCGCCAGCGTTGAGTCGCCGGCGAGGCCGAGACGGCGGAGGGCTTTGGAAAACGCCCTCAGGCGACCAAATCGACAGCGGAGACCACCCGTGCGAAGCCCAGGCTCTCGCGCATCCAAAGGAGCAAGTGTGAGGAGCTGGGGTGGAGCAAGCTCGCCGGAATCGAGCTCGTGGCGGCGGCCGGAGTTCGGGCGGAGAGGGAAAAGGGGGTACGGTGCACGGCAGGGCTAGGAAGTGCGTGCGTTAGGCTCCAGGGGTCGCACTGAATGCGGTGGTGTGCTCGGACGCGTGCTTGCACGGCCGTAGCCATGACGGCGACATGGCCGGTGGAGAGGAGCTCTCGGTTGCGGTGGAAACGGCGGCTACAGGGGCCAAACGAGCACGGGAGCTAGGGGAAAGGAAGAGGAGCTCACAACGGAGTCGGAGAGGGGGTCAGCGGGCTCGGGGAGGTCCTGGCGGCGGCAAATCGACCGGAGATGGCTCGGGTGCCCGAGGTTGAAGACGAGGGCGAAGGCGGCGATGCAGGGCCTCCGGCGATGCGTGTTTTGGTGGGGAGGACGAGGGAGTCGAGGCGGAGCTAATGGGCTCGTCAGAGGGGCGAGGGAGTGGCTATGGTGGCAGCTACGGCGATCGGCGGTGAGGTACGCGCTCGGCCGTCGCGGGAGAGAGAGAGGGAGACGAGGGGGAGAGTGAGCGAGGATGAGAGGGAGACGTGGGGGTCGCGTGGCATCCTCTGGGCGTTTCCCGGCGTCGGCAGAAGCAGGAGGTGGCCGACGCGTGGCCGGCACGCGGCGAGCACGCGCCCCTGCCTCCTGGCGCGAGGTAGGGGGTGACTGGCCGAGCCAGTAGGCTGGGCCGAGCCAGGTAAGGCCCAGGTGGGCTTCTTTCTCTTTTTTTTGTTTTAGTTTCTGTTTTCTATTAAACTGCAACTGTTTAGCTTTATTTAAAATACTAGAACATTTCCAAAAATCCTGAAAATAAATGTGGCCTCTGTTTAGAATATTTCCAACAGGAAACATTTACTCCCAGAATTATTTGAGCATTTAAATTATTTTATAGCATTTAAATGCCCAAATTCAAATACTTATGATTTAATTCAATGACCTTCTGTTGACCTAGAAAATTGTGCACCAATTTTGCCAGAGGTTCTAACCCAAGACAAAGAGGGTGAACTTTTTAGAAGGGCATTTCAGGTTCATTGAAAATAATTTTAGTAAACCCTAGTTTTTCCAGGGGGGGTGTTGGGGGTTTCTGCTTTCCCCATTTCAAATTTAAGAGAAATTTAAACATGATGCACATTCTAATGCATGGACTAGCTAGGGTGTGACAACTCACCCCCACTCAAAAGAATCTTGTCCCGAGATTTAGGATCCTCTGGAAAGAAGGTGGGGTACTCGAGTCGAAGACGATCCTCCCTTTCCCAAGTGGCTTCTTCCTCGGAATGATGTGACCATTGAACCTTGAGAAACTTGATATTATGGCGTCGAGTGGTACGCTCGGCTTGATCAAGGATATGAACGGGATATTCCCGATAAGAGAGGTTATCTTGTAGATCAAGCGTTTCGTGGTCCACTTCACGGATAGGATCCGCGAAGCAACGCCTGAGTTGTGAAACGTGGAAGACATCATGAACTTTGGAAAGATGCGGAGGTAGTTCCAATTGGTAGGCAACTTCTCCTTGTTTGGCAAGAATGCGAACGGGTCCGATGTAATGAGGGGCCAATTTGCCTTTGATACTGAAACGATGGGTTCCCTTTAACGGAGTAACCCGAAGGTAAGCCTTCTCGTCGACTTCATAAGTCATAGGCTTATGTTTACGGTCATATTAACTCTTTTGACGAGATTGGGCTGTTTTCAATTTCTCACGAATAAAGCGAACCTGCTCTTCTGCTTCCTGAATCATATCCGAGCCAAAGAGTTGTCTTTCCCCGGTTTCTGACCAGTTAAGAGGCGTTCGACATTTTCGTCCATAAAGAACTTCGAAAGGAGCTTTGCCCAAGCTAGCTTGATAACTATTGTTATAAGCAAACTCCGCGAATGGAAGGCATTTCTCCCAACTCATTCCGAACGAGATAACAGAAGCTCGGAGCATATCCTCCAGAATTTGATTGACTCGCTCTACTTGACCACTTGATTGAGGATGGAAGGCGGTACTGAAAGAGAGACGAGTTCCCATAGCATTTTGGAAACTTTCCCAAAATCGAGAGGTGAAGAGACTCCCACGGTCTGAGTTAATTTCCAATGGAACACCATGAAGAGACACTACTCGGGAGATGTATAACTCGGCTAGCTGGCTAGCGGTGATACTCTCTCGAACAGGTAGGAAATGGGCTACTTTGGAAAGTCGGTCGATCACGACGAAGATGGCATTATTCCCTCTCTTGGTCCTGGGAAACCCGGTGATGAAATCCATACTGATTTTATCCCATTTCCATTCAGGAATAGCCAAAGGCTGAAGGGTGCTAGTAGGCCGTTGATGCTCTGCTTTAACACGACGACATACATCGCAATTAGCAATGTATTGAGCGATTTCTCTCTTCATCCTAGTCCACCAAAACCTCTGGCGAGGGAGTCGAGGCAGAGCTAATGGGCTCGTCGGAGGGGCGAGGGAGTGGCTATATATGGTGGCAGCTACGGCGATCGGCGGCGAGGTACGCGCTCGGCCGTCGCGGGAGAGAGAGAGAGAGGGAGACGAGGGGGAGAGTGAGCGAGGATGAGAGGGAGACGTGGGGGTCGCGTGGCGTCCTCTGGGCGTCTCCCTGTGTCGGCAGAAGCAGGAGGTGGCAGGCGCGTGGCCGGCGCGCGGTGAGCACGCGCCCCTGCCTCTTGGCGCGAGGTAGGGGGGTGACTGGCCGAGCCAGTAGGCTGGGCCGAGCCAGGTAAGGCCCAGGTGGGCTTCTTTCTCTTTTTTTTGTTTTAGTTTCTGTTTTCTATTAAACTGCAACTGTTTAGCTTTATTTAAAATACTAGAACATTTCCAAAAATCCTGAAAATAAATGTGGCCTCTGTTTAGAATATTTCCAACAGGAAACATTTACTCCCAGAATTATTTGAGCATTTAAATTATTTTATAGCATTTAAATGCCCAAATTCAAATACTTATGATTTAATTCAATGACCTTCTGTTGACCTAGAAAATTGTGCACCAATTTTGCCAGAGGTTCTAACCCAAGACAAAGAGGGTGAACTTTTTAGAAGGGCATTTCAGGTTCATTGAAAATAATTTTAGTAAACCCTAGTTTTTCCAGGGGGGGTGTTGGGGGTTTCTGCTTTTCCCATTTCAAATTTAAGAGAAGTTTTAACATGATGCACATTCTAATGCATGGACTAGCTAGGGTGTGACACCTCCAAACTACTCCAGGTCATCAGCGGCCGTCACGTAGTAGTAGGCACCCTCAGGGTAGTAGTAGTAGTCATCAGTGGTCGTCTGGCTCCTGGGATCCGTCATCTGGTCGCAACAATCGGGTATGGGAGAAAAGGAGGTAGCAAAGCAACTGTGAGTACTCAGCCAAATTACTCGCAAGACTTACATCAGATCTAAACTAATTATGCATCTGTATCAATGGAATGGGTTGTATCTATGGACAAAACTGCAGTATGCCAGAAGAGAAGGGGAAAGCCTAGCCTATCAAAGACTAGCATCTTCAAGCAGCTCCAAGCATCTTGGAGCATTTAGAAGAGTACAGATCAACATAATGTAAAGTAGAAGTAGTGTTATCAACCTTGCCCAGAGATTCTTCCTCGACTCCCTGCGAGAAAGCAATCCCAGAGCCATACTATCCATATCTCATCACAAGTATCCAGTTCTAGCTGTATCATTCGGGATACAACTCCGAGCGTCTGTTACCATAGGACAGGCTATTTATAGATTTTTTCTTCCCTGTAGGGGTGCACCAACTTACCCAGCACGCTCGCTCAACTCCGGCCGGACACACCATCAAGTCATGACCGGACTCGGCCGATTAACACACCGCAGTCCTACCTAGGCTCGTCAGAGATGCCAGCATGCCGGTCTACATCCTAAGCATGTAGGGGTCTTAGGCCCATCGCCCTTTGCACTCCTGCATGTTGTGTACGCGGCCGGTGAGCAGACCTAGTCCCCCTTATACAAGGGAGGCATTCTAGTCCAACCCGGCGCGCGCCGCTCCATCACTGATGTCCGTTGAGCTTTCGGCTGATACATATGACGTAGAGTTCCCATACTTATTCCAACGTGATGGTTAGTGCTATCAGGCCAGAAGCTCCTCGGATCAAATATCGAAATCGTAGTGGATTAGGAACGCATGGTAACCAGTAGAGACTCACGAAAGATGTGACCCCATCACTCCGTCTCGAGGACTTGCGGCAAGGGATAAGAATACACGGCCACGCCTCATAATTATCTCGCGGGCACCTTCCAGGTCAACCCGACTCCACATCAGTCGCAATTAAGCTCGCGCGGATAGCCCTTAGGGCCAACCCGTCTTTAGTAACATGGTCCAATGTAGAGTCATAGTAACCATAGTAACCGTGTGTCTAACACCAAGGGGAACCCTAAGGAATCACCCTCGATGGAATTCCACCTGATGTTATCGTCAAGGTGAATGAAGGAGGAATCACCCTCGAGGTCCACTCTTGAGGAGTTGCATGACAATGTCATTATCGGGAGTGGAGAAGGAGGAATCACCCTCGATGACCATCACCAATGAACTAACCTACAAGGTTAACATCAGAAGTGCTGATGAGGTATCACCCTTGGCACTCGATAGTAACCCAGTAGTGTCAAGCAACTAAGGGGAAAGTGATGTGCAGTGTCGGGACCTGGTCTTCGATCACGTTGATCGACTCATCGAACATAAAGCAGGGCAACTGGGACAAGGTGGGATGACTGATGGATCTCTAACCAACCTATACTAAGCAGTTTAGAATAAGCAGGTAAGGTATGAAAGCAGGTAACAAAAACAGTCTATGCATCAGAGTAGGATCATATAGAAAGTAGTAGCAGTTCTAATGCAAGCATAAGAGAGAAGGGAATGGGCGATATCGAAATGATCAATGGGGGTTTGCTTGCCTGGAAGCTCTGCTGTAAAGGAAGAAGGGTCGTCAGAGACGTAGTCGGTCACAAGGGCAGCATCGGTCTCGGGGTCACTGAAGAGAAGAGGGGAAATAAATAGTAAATATAAGCAAGCAGATGCACCACTAAGTATGACATGACAATATGCAAAACTAGGGTGTTCTAACGCGGTACTACACGTTGCAAACGGAGAGGGAAAACATCCCAAGGGGTTTTCCCAGCGTCTGGCTTTTTCCGGACATGTGAAAGAGAGGGGACGGTTCCAGGTTCAGCATGCTAGAGGCATGTAACAGATGAATGGACCGCATATTCGGATTCGTCTTGTCATTCTGAGCAACTTTCATGTAGAAAACATTTTCATCCGAGCTACGACTATTTTCCTATGAATTTTCAAAGATTTTGGCATTTCTAGAAATTATTTAAATTAACAGAAATGGAATTATGACATCAATAGAGTGTCAGCATGACATCAGTAGGTCAACGGACCTGCTGACTAGTCGAACTGACCAGTGGGTCCCAACTGTCATAGACAGAGGGGCTAACAGAGTTTTATTTTAACTAAGCATAGCTAATTAGCTACTGGACCCCACCTGCCAGTGACTCATTAACTAACTAATTAATTTTAATCATAAAATCATTTTACTTAGATTAATTACGTGGTGGGGCCCTCTTGCCAGTGAAACTAGGCTGCCCATTCAGCTGGTTGACTAGGTCAACCCAGTCAATAGGACCCGTGTGGCCCTCTAGCAGCGACCCAGGGGTGGCCCCAGGCCAGCCATGTCGGTGGCGTCACCTGAGTAACTCCGGTGATCATGTTTTGTGGCGGTGCGCGTCGGGACGTGAACGGGTTTCGGCTACAGGGGGTTAAAATGAGTGATGTGATGCGCGTTCGAACGAGGGGAGCCGTACGCATCCAACGCTGGCGGTCCTGTGTGTTGGGGTGGCCTAGAGCCATGGCAGCACTGACCATAGCGGGCGCCGGAGTTCGGCTATAGTTGAACGGTGGCTAGGGAGTCGCGGGGATGTGTATGTCCGTGTGTTGGGCTCCTGGGAACCCGAAGAGCTCAATGGTGAGCTCGGGTGCGCGCGAACGCGGCTGTGGCCACGGTGGCAAGTTCGTCGGCGGTTGCGGGTTCGGGCAACGACGGATGAGCTAGCTAGGGGGTGCGCGAGAGCCAATGGAGAGGGGGAGGAGGAAGAGGAGCTCACGGTCATGCGGTAGAGGAGGGCAGCGGGCTCGGGGAGGGCTCGGTGTGGCCGAAATCATCGTCGAACGGTGGCGGGGATTCGAGGAGGAAGATGACGCTCGCGCCGGCGCTCGGGCTCCTTAGCTCGAACGCTCGGTGTAGTCGATGGGGCAGCCGTAGCGGAGCTCTTAGACACGTTGGTGAGGCTCGGGGTCAACGGTCGCTGTGGCGGTGTGAGAAGAACGGCGACGACATGCGTCGGCAGAAGGGGAAGGAAGATGGGAGATGTGATGGAGAGCGCGGGGGAGAATGGGGCTGGCTAGGTTTAGCGGGAGGGTCAAGTAAGTGCCGGATGGCCGCCCCATGGCCGATCTGAGCCGTCGATGTCTCACGGGCGTCCATCGAGCTCTGATGATCAGAGGTACGGGAAAACTCCAGATGGGCTGGGCCGTGGCACTGTTGAACTAGAGGCCCAGCCCCACCATAGCGCTTAGGCCCTTTTTTATATATTCTTTTCGATTTTAGCTTTTGTTTATTAATAGAGAGAGAAAGGGAATTATTTGGCCAACTATTTCACTTAGGAAAAATTTGGGAGGTGTCCCATTAAATCCCTGGTGATTATAGACAATGCCACAAATATTTTGGAGACTAGAAGAATTCATTTGGTATTTTTCATAAATAGGATAGCATTTAAAAATGCTGAATTGGTGCTGTTATAATTACTAATGCTCATCTTTGCACAAAAGTGATGTTATGTTCCTTAACAAATAATTGTTATGGAATTTTTGAAACATTTTTCCAGCAACTTTTGAGCAACTTCAAACTTCACTTGGATTTGAATTGACTGGAATTTCAAATGGGATATTGAACAAAGGTGATTAAGCACTGTTTGGAAAAATGATTAGTTTAATCACATAGGGTTACTGTAGCATGACACTGGGGATGTTACATCAGCAGTGCACCCACATCATCGACCAGATGACCGGACTCCAGGACCCCAACCGCATGTCGAACTTGCGCCTGGCGGCGGACCAGGTCGCCCGCCGGGTCAACGACATCTCCATGGCCGGGCTGCGGGAGGATTGGGAGTTTGGGAAGCCTACGTACAGCCAGGCGAACCTAGCACCCATGGTGAGTCCCTGGTCCTTGTACTTTGCCGCTGCATATCTTCTTGTTTGTCCCGATGCAACGCGGGAGGTGCTTCTGAACGCCATCCAGCATCCGTATGACCGGGCGCCGACGCAGGTGGTGCGGGCCGGCTCGGAGGAGCCCGCGGTCCACGGCGAGGAGGAGGAGGCGGCCGCCGATCCCGACGCAAGGCGCCGCACGGGTAAGTTTGTCTTTCCGTATTTCTTGAGCTGTCGGGCGCGAGGCGGCGCGAGGGTTGCTGATGTGAGTTGTCGATGTAGCAGCATTGGGTGAAGAAGGTGGCGGTGCGGCTGGCGCCGGGCCGTCTCGGGGGGCGTTGCCGGTGAGCCGGCCGCATGGGAAGGACAACGTCGCGCCTCGAGCCCCGGTCCTGAAGCGCGCAGCGAGCCCGGCTGCTGGCGCGAGGTTGTCCGTCAAGAGAAGGCGCGGCGCTCTGCAGGCGAAGCCGGCGAGAGCCACCGTTCTGGTGGTGCCTGGGTAAGTTTCCTTTTTCTTAAACTTGAATGGACGAGCGGCCCTTCTTGGTTCTTGTTCGTTTACTTCATTGAGATTGAGATTGCCGATCTCATTGGCGCTGGCAGCGGCGGACACCGCGTCCACCGGGGGCACCGTGTTCCGGAGGACCCGAACTAGCGTCGTTGAACGGGATGAGGAGGCGGCCGACTCAGACCTTGGCCTGGACCCGGTCGAGACAGAAGGCCTGGCCTGGCGTGAGCAGAACAGGGCTGAGGAGGAGCTGGAGGCGGCGTCGGCCCAGGCTTGGGCTAACGCCGCGACGACGTGGGTGCGAGCCGGTGAGGAGCCGGCGTGGCCCGAGATGCCAGCTGGGATGGAGCTGGCGACGATGGTCTTCATGCCGTCATCAGAGGGGGAGCGCGGCCAAGGTGGTCGAGCGAATGCCATGGACCTCGACCGGGAGGTCATGGTGGTTGACGACGACACCCCACCGCGGACCGACGAGGTCGAGCAGGGGGGTCGAGGGAGGCGGCGGCAATGTCGTCTTGGAGGAGGTACCGCAAACAGCGTCGGACACTACTAGGGAAAAGGCTAGCAGCAGCGCGGGTTTTAGGTGTATCAGTAGCGCGCGGACCGGCGCTACTAATAAGGTGCTACAACTAACACATAGCAGTAGCGCGTGCTCACCAGCGCTACTGCTACACAAGTGTAGCAGCAGCGCGTTTAGTGGAAGCTCGCTACTGCTAATAGCTATAGCGCGCTTCTTCCGTGCATGCTGCTGCTATCTTTTCTCCACTCGCTACTGCTAATTTTAGTAGTTTGTTGTTTTTTCGGCATATTTGTTTTGTATTTGAATAGGCTTCATAGAAGAATCTTTAGAACATACAAATGTCATCATGATACACATACAAATGCCTGCGAGACCACAGATGTAATCATAGCATATACATACAAATAGTCTCATCATAATCATCATCCAACACAAAGTGGTCTCTCGTCATCATCTCGAAAATAGCGATACAAGTCTCGATTACTTGCAAATACATCGTCATCCATCTAAACAATGATATACGCGAGAAGAGCTATCACTTTGAGTACATGAGTTCGTATCCCTCTCTCGCATTAGCGTGAACCTAAACTAACTACTGCGTGTCGCTCGGAAACCGGAGACCGGTACACCTAGGCCTGACACTCCGGCCACTTGTCGTATATATACTCCTGGCGTAGCACTTCTTCACCATATATGATCTATGCACCTGCATCGTCACATGAGTCGATGATATGCAACATATATAGTTGAGCAACAAAAAGAGACAGACTTGGCAAAAATAGAAACAACATATCATAAGCATAAATAACAAAGTTCATCGTACCCCAAAATGCCCTAACTAGAGTGATTTTCGCTAGTCGAGGAGGAGGACGGTTTAATTACATCACAAATAAAGTTTCACCGTGCATAACTCAAAGTTTTGTCATACAGAAAGTATGGACTAAACAGACACATTGTCATATATCGACAATCACTCCAACATGTCGTTCCATCCATCCAAGTCAGGGAGATAGTCCTTGAGCTTAGTGAAAGGCTTCATGTCAAGACGCTGAGAGGCTATCCATGTTCGGACGTTTTCCCGCGACATTTGTCCTTCTCCGTAGGACATCCCTGTTTTTCCGACGACCTCCTTCATGATGATTTGGGCAAGTTTGCGTTGGATGTTATAGAACTCAGCTCGAAGTTGATGATCCTCGATATCTCCTATGTCCTTTGCCCATTGCAGAATATGGGCATCGCCAGATCTAGGTGACATGCGAAGGTTCTGGTGATCCCGTCTGTACTCCAGCATGTGGTGTAGGACATAGAATCCATCATTAAGAGAATGGTTCGGTTGCTGGATGTAGCAGAAGTCGGTCTTATGGCCGAAGGCGGCCCTGCCGCCCCTTGTCTTCTTGTCCCTGACCTCTCCACCCCGTGCTTGGTAGTAAAACATAGCACTGTCGAGAACATCCTTGATGTGGGTGTAATCCTTTCTATGAATGTTCTTCCACGAGTCCAAGTAAAGAGCGTGGGAGAATCGGGGGTAGAGGATGATGAGGACGGCGTGCCCGCCGCTGCGCAAAATAAGTACACCTCAAATTAATTAGCCTCCACAATGCAAATGAATGATTGAAATCGAAGGAAGGATAGCAGCGCGGATGACTTACATGGGATGATAAGGCACGAGAATCGCCTCCTTGTCCTTATTGGCGAGCATGAAAGTGACGATGTAATCCCTCACGTATTCACGGTGCTTTGCACAGACTCCCAAGAAGCCCTCGTGCATGTAGTACGGGTTAGCGACACAGATATTAGATATATGCTCAACCCCGATGATGTAGTTCATGTGCAAGGCATAATGGCGGACAAACATAAAATCCAGCTTCTTCACGTGAAACATGTCGAATATGTAATCGAATCAGAGGAAGAACTTATTCGCGGGGAAGCTGTCGACGTACGACATTTGCTGCGGAACGTTAACCATGTAGATTGGGTATCCTGGATCTTTCGAGGCGATGATGCCTTTCTCTACCCACAGCACATCGTCATGAAGTCTCATTAGATCGCCGAATCTAGCCCGTAGCGCTGTTGCAGGTAGGACTGGTTGACCGAGGATATGCCATTTATCCGCATCGGGGATATCTATACGGTCCTGAAGCCGAGGCTGCTGAGGCGGCTGGATCATAGAATCAGCTTTTTTTGCCTTTCCTCGCTCTCTTCCTAGACTTCTTTACTACCGGAATGTCGTCCATAATACGTTGAGACGGCAATTCAGGCACCAACTCATGATGCTCAAACCCTGAGGAGGCGCTAGTATAGACATACTGTTCAGCGCCATCGTCGTCCTCATCCTCATCCATGGCGACGTCATCAGCGACTAATGGAGCCTCCTCCTTATCCCGTCCGCTATCACCCAACCCGACACCCGATGCTAATTGGGTAGGTGGGGTGTTGATGTTCATACCTTGCTGAGGCTGCATGCTCGTGGGTGTGCTCCCAGCCGCCTCCAGACGAAGCAGACTCTTTGGCCACAACAACACCCACCCATTGCAACAATCACCAAGCCGCCGCGGTGTCTCGTCGTCATCCCCCGCTAGTATTGGAGGAGGCAAATTCTCGTGGCCCGGTTTGACACTGGCCACGGAAACCTTGGAGACGTTCGGGGGGATCGGCCGGCTGTGGAACAATGGTTCCTTCGGCTTCATTATCGTCACCTTCCCCACACCCACCTTCTGGTCACCGATGGTGTACAATATGGTGCACGGGGTTTCGTCGGCCTGCAAAGAAAAGTCTGCGACGTGAGACATCCGAAAGGCAACGAAAACGGGAGATTATACATTTATATTGAAGGGGGGCGGTGTGACAGATACCGTGAGGGCGTCGAGCTCAGCCAAAGATGAAGCACCACCGAGCACGTCCGGTGCGGGAGCCGGTGCGGGAGCAGGTGCTGGTGCAACGCTAGTCGAGCTGCTCCCCAAGAAGTCGGCAAGGGGAAAGTCCTCTACATTTTTTTCTGGATTTTGCCTTGTCCAAGTGATAACGCCCGTCACCAAGGAAGTAGACAAATCTGCAACCACCTGTTTTGCGGAAGCTACCGCTGTTGCGACTGTTTGAGATGATTTCTTCTCAACCGCAATCTCAACCTTCTTGTTGATGTTTTCTTTAGTTAACCTCTGCCTTTCCTTTCTCTCCTCCGCGGTCTCACGGTAGTACTTCTTCCACGTGGTGCCGTCTCCGACACCGTGCACGCGTCCATACGACGGTCGAGTATCCACCGGTTGCCGTTTCAATATGTTCACCGCCCGGTTGAATGGAGTGTCCCACTTGGGCCTCGCCAATGCCTCAGACGGCGAGTCGCTTTCAGCCGCAATCCGGTGCTGCTCTCTCTGCAAAAGGCACCAGGATCGTTTACAAATATGACTAATGTGTGCAGTCGAATTGATAAGAAACTAAAATTACTAGCAGTCTCATGAACTCCGTAATGACCGGTGTTGTCTCGTAAACCTTATTCACTGGGTCCCAACGGTGCCGGGCCCTGAGGACGTCACGCTCCTGCGGGACGGTGAAATCCGCCAAGGGGTCTGGGATGCCAAGACTCGCGGCTTCTACATCCTCCTTGGCCCATTTGGACCTCTTTTCGCCGTAACCACGGCTACCGAGGTGTGTTGGGGAACGTAGCAATAATTCAAAATTTTCCTACGTGTCACCAAGATCAATCTATGGAGTCATCTAGCAACGAGGGAGGAGTGTATCTACATACCCTTGTAGATCGCGCGCGGAAGCGTTCAAGGGAACGGGGTTGATGGAGTCGTACTCGTCGTGATCCAAATCACCGATGATCCTAGCGCCGAACGGACGGCACCTCCGCGTTCAACACACGTACGGAGCAGTGACGTCTCCTCCTTCTTGATCCAGCAAGGGGGAAGAAGAGGTTGATGGAGATCCAGCAGCACGACGGCGTGGTGGTGGAAGTAGCGGGATTCCAACAGGGCTTCGCCAAGCGCTGCGGGAGGAGGGAGATGTGTCATGGGAGGGAGAGGGAGGCGCCAGGGCTTAGGTATGGTTGCCCTCCCTTCCCCCCACTATATATAGGGCCAAGGGAGAGGGGGGGGGCGCAGCCTTGGCCCTTCCTCCAAGGAAGGGTGCGGCCAAGGGAGGAGTCCACCCCCCCCCCCAAAGCACCTAGGAGGTGCCTTCCCCCTTTAGGACTCTTCCTTTCTTGCTCTCTTGGCGCATGGGCCTCTTGGGGCTGGTGCCCTTGGCCCATGTAGTCCAAGGCGCACACCCCTACAGCCCATGTGGCCCCTCGAGGCAGGTGGCCCCACCCGGTGGACCCCGGGACCCTTCCGGTGGTCCCGGTACAATATCGGTGACCCCGAAACTTGTCCCGATGGCCGAAATAGCACTTCCTATATATAATTCTTTACCTCTGGACCATTCCGGAACTCCTCGTGACGTCCGGGATCTCATCCGGGACTCCGAACAACTTTCGGGTTACCGCATACTAATATCTCTATAACCCTAGCGTCACTGAACCTTAAGTGTGTAGACCCTACGGGTTCGGGAGACATGCAGACATGACCGAGACATTCTCCGGTCAATAACCAACAGCGGGATCTAGATACCCATATTGGCTCCCACATGTTCCACGATGATCTCATCGGATGAACCACGATGTTGAGGATTCAATCAATCCCGTATACAATTCCCTTTGTCTAGCGGTACGATACTTGCCCGAGATTCGATCGTCGGTATCCGGATACCTTGTTCGATCTCGTTACTGGCAAGTCTCTTTACTCGTTCCGTAACACATCATCCCGTGATCAACTCCTTGGTCACATTGTGCACATTATGATGATGTCCTACCGAGTGGGCCCAGAGATACCTCTCCGTTTACACGGAGTGACAAATCCCAGTCTCGATTCGTGCCAACCCAACAGACACTTTCGGAGATACCTATAGTGTACCTTTATAGCCACCCAGTTACATTGTGACGTTTGGCACACCCAAAGCACTCCTACGGTATCCGGGAGTTGCACAATCTCATGGTCTAAGGAAATGATACTTGACATTAGAAAAGCTTTTGAATACGAACTACATGATCTTGTGCTAGGCTTAGGATTGGGTCTTTGTCCATCACATCATTCTCCTAATGATGTGATCCCGTTATCAATGACATCCAATGTCCATGGTCAGGAAACTGTAACCATCTATTGATCAACGAGCTAGTCAACTAGAGGCTTACTAGGGACATGGTGTTGTCTATGTATCCACACATGTATCTGAGTTTCCTATCAATACAATTCCAGCATGGATAATAAACGATTATCATGAACAAGGAAATATAATAATAACTAATTTATTATTGCCTCTAGGGCATATTTCCAACAGTCTCCCACTTGCACTAGAGTCAATAATCTAGTTCACATCGACATGTGATTAACATTCAAGGTCACATCCCCATGTGACTAACACCCAAAGAGTTTACTAGAGTCAATAATCTAGTTCACATTACCATGTGATTAACACTCGATGTGTTCTGGGTTTGAACATGTTATGCTTGTCAGAGATGTTATAGTCAACGGGCCTGAATCTTTCAGATCCGTATGTACTTTGCAAATTTCTATGTCATCTTGTAGATGCAACTACTATGCTACATTTGGAGCTATTCCAAATAACTGTTCTACTATACGAATACAGTTTACTACTCAGAATAATCTGGATTAGTGTCAAAGTTTGCATCGGCGTAACCCTTTACGACGAACTCTTTTACCACCTCCATAATCGAGAAAATTCCTTATTCCTCTAAGGATAATTTAGACTGCTATCTGGTGATCTACTCCTAGATTACCTTTGTACCCTCTTGCCAGATATGTGGCAAGGCACACATCAGGTGCGGTACTCAGCATGGCATACCGTATAGAGCCTATGACAAAAGCATAGGGGACGACCTTCGTCCTTCCTCTTTCTTCTGCCGTGGTCGAGCTTCAAGTCTTAACTTCATACCTTACAACTCAGGCAAGTACTCCTTCTTTGACTGATCCATCTCGAACACCTTCAAGATCATGTCAAGGTATGTGCTCATTTGAAAGTACCATTAAGCGTTTTGATCTATCCTTATAGATCTTGATGCTCAATGTTCAAGTAGCTTAATCCAGGCTTTCCATTGAAAAACACTTTCCAAATAACCCTATATGCTTTCCAGAAATTCTACGTCATTTCTGATCAACAATATGTCAACAACATATATTCATCAGAAATTCTATAGTGCTCCCACTCACTTCTTTGGAAATACAAGTTTCTCATAAACTTTGTATAAACCCAAAATCTTTGATCATCTCATCAAAGCGTACATTCCAACTCCGAGATGCTTACTCCAGTCCTTAGAAGGATTGCTGGAGCTTTGCATACTTATTAGCATTTTTCAGGATTGACAAAACCTTCCGGTTGTATCACATACAACCTTTCCTCAAGAAAATCGTCGAGGAAACAATGTTTTGACATCATATCTGCAAGATTTCATAAATAATGCAGTAATCGCTAATATAATTCCAATAGACTCTTAGCATCGCTACGAGTGAGAAAGTCTCACCGCAGTCAACTCCTTGAACTTGTCAGGAAACTTCTTAACGACAAGTCGAGCTTTCTTAATGGTGACATTTACCATCATTATCCGTCTTACTTTTAAAATCCATCTGTACTCAACAGCCTTACGACCATCGAGCTGTTCTGCCAAAGTCTACACTTTGTTTTCATACATGGATCCTCTCTCGGATTTTATGGCCTCGAGCCATTTATCGGAATCCGGGCCCACCATCGCTTCTCCATAGCTCGTAGGTTCATTGTTGTCTAGCAACATGACTTCCAAGACAGGATCACGTACCACTCTGAAGTAGTACGCATCCTTGTCATCCCACGAGGTTTGGTAGTGACTTGATCTGAAGTTTCATGATCACTATCATAAGCTTCCACTTCAATTGTTGTAGGTGCCACAGGAACAACTTCCTGTGCCCTGCCACACACTAGTTGAAGAGACGGTTCAATAACCTCATCAAGTCTCCACCATCCTCCCACTCAATTCTTTCGAGAGAAACTTTTCCTCGAGAAAGGACCCGATTCTAGAAACAATCCCTTATTGCTTTCGGTTCTGAGACAGGAGGTATACCCAACTGTTTTGGGTGTCCTATGAAGATGCATTTATCCGCTTTGGGTTCGAGCTTATCAGCCTGAAACTTTTTCGCATAAGCGTCGCAGCCCCAAACTTTTAAGAAATGACAGCTTAGGTTTCTCTAAACCATAGTTCATACGGTGTCATCTCATCGGAATTACGTGGTGCCCTATTTAAAGTGAATGTGGTTGTCTCTAATGCCTAACCCATAAACTATCGTGGTAATTCGATAAGAGACATCATGGTATGCATCACATCCAATAGGGTGCAGTTATGATGTTCGAACACACCATCACACCATGGTGTTCCAGGCTGTATTAGTTGTGAAACAATTTCCACAATGTCTTAATTCTATGCCAAACTCGTAATTCAGATATTCATCTCTATGATCATATCATAGATATTTTATCCTCTTGTCACGACGATCTTTCAACTTCACCCTGAAATTACTTGAACCTTTCAATAATTCAGACTCGTGATTCATCAAGTAAATATACTCAACATCTACTCAAATCATCTGTGAAGTAAGAACATAACGATATCCACTACATGCCTCAGCACTCATTGGATTGCACACATCAAAATGTATTACTTCCAACAAGTTGCTTTCTAGTTCCATTTTACTGAAAACAAGGCTTTCAGTCATCTTGCCCATGTGGTATGATTTGCATGTCTCAAGTGATTCAAAATCAAGTGAGTCCAAACGGTCCATTTGCATGGAGTTTCTTCATGCATATACACCAATAGACATGGTTCACATGCCTCAAACTTTTCAAAAACGAGTGAGCCCAAAGATCCATCAACATGGAGCTTCTTCGTGTGTTTTATACCGATATGACTTACGTGGTAGTGCCACAAGTAGGTGGTACTATCATTACTATCTTTTGGCATGAACATGTGTATCACTACGATCGAGATTCAATAAACCATTCATTTTAGGTGCAAGACCATTGAAGATATTATTCAAATAAACAGAGTAACCATTATTCTCCTTAAATGAATAACCGTATTGCGATAGACATAATCCAATCATGTCTATGCTCAACACAAAGACCAATCTCGATGGTAGAGGGAGCGTACGATATTTGATCAACCTTGGAAATACTTCCAACACATTCGTCATCTCACCTTTAGCTAGTCTCCGTTTATTCCGTAGCTTTTATTTCGAGTTACTAAGACTTAGCAACCGAACCGGTATCTAATACCCTGGTGCTACTAGGAGTACTAGTAAAGTACAGATCAACACAATGTATATCCAATATACTTCTATCGACCTTGCCAGCCTTCTCATCTACCAAGTATCTAGGGTAATTATGCTCCATGGCTGTTCCCCTTATTACAGAAGCACTTAGTCTCGGGTTTGGGTTCAACCTTCGGTTTCTTCACTAGAGCAGCAGCTGAACTGCCGTTTCATGAAGTATCCCTTCTTGCCCTTGCCCTTCTTGAAACTAGTGGTTTCACCAACCATCAACAATTGATGCTCCTTCTTGATTTCTACTTTTGTGGTGTCAAACATCGCGAATATCTCAAGGATCATCATATATGTCCCTGATATATTATAGTTCATCACGAAGCTCTAGCAGCTTGGTGGTAATGACTTCGGAGAAACATCACTTTCTCATCTGGAAGATCAACTCCCACTCGATTCAAGCGATTGTTGTACTCAGACAATCTGTGTACAAGCTCAACAATTGAGCTTTTCTCCCTTAGTTTGCAGGCTAAGAAAAATCATCGGAGGTCTTATACCTCTTGACGTGGGCACGAGCCTGAAATCCCAATTTCAGCCCTCGAAACATCTCATATGTTTCGCGACATTTTAACACGTCTTCGGTGCCTCAATTCTAAACCGTTTAACTGAACTATCACGTAGTTATCAAAATGTGTATGTCAGATGTTCGCAACATCCATAGACGACGTTCGAGCTTCAGCACACTGAGCGGTGCATTAAGGACATAAGCCTTCTATGAAGCAATGAGGACAATCCTCAGTTTACGGACCTAGTCCGCATAATTGCTACTACCAACTTTCAACTAAATTTCTCTAGGAACATATCTAAATAGTAGAACTAAAGCGCGAGCCACGACATAATTTGCGAAGACCTTTTGACTATGTTCAGGATAATTAAGTTCATCTTATGAACTCCCACTCAGATAGACATCCCTCTAGTCATCTAAGTGATTACATGATCCGAGTCAACTAGGCCGTGTCCGATCATCACGTGAGACGGACTAGTCAACATCGGTGAACATCTTCATGTTGATCGTATCTACCATACGACTCATGCTCGACCTTTTGGTCTCTTGTGTTTCGAGGCCATGTCTGTACATGCTAGGCTCGTCAAGTCAACCTAAGTGTTTCGCGTGTGTAAATCTGTCTTACACCCGTTGTATGTGAACGTTAGAATCTATCACACCCGATCATCACGTGGTGCTTCGAAACAACGAACTGTCGCAACGGTGCACAGTTAGGGGGAACACTTTCTTGAAATTATTATGAGGGATCATCTTATTTACTACCGTCGTTCTAAGTAAACAAGATGCATAAACATGATAAACATCACATGCAATCAAATAGTGACATGATATGGCCAATATCATATTGCTCCTTTTGATCTCCATCTTCGGGGCTCCATGATCATTATCGTCACCAGCATGACACCATGATCTCCATCATCGTGTCTTCATGAAGTTGTCTCGCCAACTATTACTTCTACTACTACTACAGCTAACGGTTAGCAATAAAGTAAAGTAATTGCATGACGTTTATGTTGACACGCAGGTCATAAATAAATAAAGACAACTCCTATGGCTCCTGCCGGTTGTCATACTCATCGACATGCAAGTCGTGATTCCTATTACAAGAACATGATCAATCTCATACATCACATATATCATTCATCACATCCTTTTGGCCATATCACATCACATAGCATACCCTGCAAAAACAAGTTAGACGTCCTCTAATTGTTGTTTGCATGTTTTACGTGGCTGCTATGGGTTTCTAGCAAGAACGTTTCTTACCTACGCAAAAACCACAACGTGATATGCCAATTGCTATTTACCCTTCATAAGGACCCTTTTCATTGAATCCGATCCGACTAAAGTGGGAGAGACAGACACCCGCTAGCCACCTTATGCAACTAGTGCATGTCAGTCGGTGGAACCAGTCTCACGTAAGAGTACGTGTAAGGTCGGTCCAGGCCGCTTCATCCCACAACGCCACCAAATCAAGATTGGACTAGTAACGGTAAGCATATTGAACAAAATCAACGCCAACAACTACTTTGTGTTCTACTCGTGCATAGAAACTACGCATAGACCTAGCTCATGATGCCACTATTGGGGAACGTAGCAATAATTCAAAATTTTCCTACATGTCACCAAGATCAATCTATGGAGTCATCTAGCAACGAGGGAGGAGTGGATCTACATACCCTTGTAGATCGCACGCGGAAGCGTTCAAGGGAACGGGGTTGATGGAGTCGTACTCGTCGTGATCCAAATCACCGATGATCCTAGCGCCGAACGGACGGCACCTCCGCGTTCAACACACGTACGGAGCAGTGACGTCTCCTCCTTCTTGATCCAGCAAGGGGGGAGGAGAGGTTGATGGAGATCCAGCAGCACGACGGCGTGGTGGTGGAAGTAGCGGGATTCCAACAGGGCTTCGCCAAGCACTGCGGGAGGAGGGAGATGTGTCATGGGAGGGAGAGGGAGGCGCCAGGGCTTAGGTATGGTTTCCCTCCCTTCCCCCCACTATATATAGGGCCAAGGGAGAGGGGGCGCAGCCTTGGCCCTTCCTCCAAGGAAGGGTGCGGCCAAGGGAGGAGTCCATCCCCCCCAAGGCACCTAGGAGGTGCCTTCCCCCTTTAGGACTCTTCCTTTCTTGCTCTCTTGGCGCATGGGCCTCTTGGGGCTGGTGCCCTTGGCCCATGTAGGCTAAGGCGCACACCCCTACAGCCCATGTGGCCCCCCGAGGCAGGTGGCCCCACCCGGTGGACCCCCGGGACCCTTCCGGTGGTCCCGGTACAATACCGGTGACCCCGAAACTTGTCCCGATGGCCGAAATAGCACTTCCTATATATAATTCTTTACCTCCGGACCATTCCGGAACTCCTCGTGACATCCGGGATCTCATCCGGGACTCCGAAAAACATTCGGGTTACCGCATACTAATATCTCTATAACCCTAGCGTCACCGAACCTTAAGTGTGTAGACCCTACGGGTTCGGGAGACATGCAGACATGACCGAGATGTTCTCCGGTCAATAACCAACAGCGGGATCTGGATACCCATATTGGCTCCCACATGTTCCACGATGATCTCATCGGATGAACCACGATGTTGAGGATTCAATCAATCCCGTATAAAATTCCCTTTGTCTAGCGGTACGATACTTGCCTGAGATTCGATCATCGGTATCCCGATACCTTGTTCAATCTCGTTACTGGCAAGTCTCTTTACTCGTTCCGTAACACATCATCCCGTGATCAACTCCTTGGTCACATTGTGCACATTATGATGATGTCCTACTGAGTGGGCCCAGAGGTACCTCTCCGTTTACACGGAGTGACAAATCCAGTCTCGATTCATGCCAACCCAACAGACACTTTCGAAGATACCTGTAGTGTACCTTTATAGCCACCCAGTTACGTTGTGACGTTTGGCACACCCAAAGCACTCCTACGGTATCCGGGAGTTGCACAATCTCATGGTCTAAGGAAATGATACTTGACATTAGAAAAGCTTTAGCGTACGAACTACATGATCTTGTGCTAGGCTTAGGATTGGGTCTTTGTCCATCACATCATTCTCCTAATGATGTGATCCCGTTATCAATGACATCCAATGTCCATGGTCAGGAAACCGTAACCATCTATTGATCAACGAGCTAGTCAACTAGAGGCTTACTAGGGACATGGTGTTGTCTATGTATCCACACATGTATCTGAGTTTCCTATCAATACAATTCCAGCATAGATAATAAACGATTATCATGAACAAGGAAATATAATAATAACTAATTTATTATTGCCTCTAGGGCATATTTCCAACAAGGTGGTGGCTCCCAATGTTCCTCTCTTGAAGCCCCTTCATGTACTGAGACTTTTTTTGGCAGCTTCGGCCTTGCTAGCCTCCTTGAATATTTGAAACTCCTCTTCCATGATTGTCGGATTATCCTTTACAATCTCGGAGTAGGGTTCCTTCTTGTCGATGATCTTTTCTTTCACTCAATTTTTCCAAGCGGCCAATGCGTTGCTAAACTTGGTCATGGCGTGTTTGTTTATCTTCTTCATTGCCGGGTCCTCATCTGGATCTTCGTAATCCTTCTCATTCCGGCCCGGGAACAAGAATATCTGGTGAAACTTCTTTAGGTGGGAGCTCCTCATATTTTCTATCTTCGGTACTTTCTCATCGTTGATGGTGACGGTTGTCCGTACGATGCAGCCTATTTGATTGTCGTAGCATCAACGCGCTTCCTCGGGCACCTTTGGCTCAAAATTGTCGTCGTCCACCTCCATGACCACCAGTCTAGTAGTCTTGAGTTTGTTAGGAAGCCGTTGCCTCTTTGCTTTCTGTTCTACACCGGCTCCGCTCCCCGAGGCAGCGTCGGTCTCAGTCTCAGCGCCGGTCTCGATGCCGATCCGAGTCTTAGCGCCGGTCTTAGTCTCAGCACCGGTCTCAGTCTCAGCGCCGGTCTCGATGCCGGTCTGAGTCTCAGCGCCGGTCTCAGTCTCAGCACCGGTCTGCCTGTCGGTCTCAGTCCCCGATGCCACCGGTTGATCATCGGACAGGCTAAAAAATTCGTCTGCCGACCAGTAGACGTTGTCGCAATCACCAGAACCCTGTCCTTCATCGTTGCTAGCCATGTTTCCTATGATTAAATCTAGTAAATTAATTCTAGACCTAATAAAATGAATAATGACATACAAAAGGCCTATGTTTTGTAGGAATGTTAACTCCTTCCTGGTGCGGCAAATCCCGGGCACTCGATATGTCCTAGTTTGTAGCACAAGTCATGCCGAAATTCACTGATGTCAGCACCCCGATTCCAAGTCACATCGATCTAGCCGGTAACACCTCATATCACTTTGCGGCCTCACGCACGGTATTCCCACGGGTGTCGCATTACCATGGCCCGGGACCATTTGCGCCTTTTGGCTCACGTATATGATAGTGTCGCTAGCATCCATATGACAGAGAACCCGGGCCGACATGGCTAGTCATGAACCCAAAGTGGAACTAACCTATGGGGACAGGCATACATGAATCACATCGAGCATATTGGTCAGCAGCGTGTGAATCCGGGCTGTAGCACTGGGCTAACAGGACTCCAGGAACCCGGGCTGTAGCAGGCTAGGCAGGACTCCGGATGTCACCGCGTGACATTTCCCCGAAGGGACAGACATAGGAACAAACTGAAACACATGCCGGCCAGTCAAGTGTCCTGAGCAGTAGTGCTGGGCTAGCAGGACTCCGGTGAACCGGGCTGTAGCGGACTACTATGGCTCATGGAAGCACTAGACTACATTTCCCCATAAGAGAGGCTGCCAAGGATAAACAACTAGATTGTCGGATCCCACACATACCAAGCATTTCAATCATACACACAATATGCTCGATATGTGTAAATACAACATGGCATCACAACATAACTCTACAACTCAAGTATTTATTCCTTAGGCTCCGAGGAGCGAGATATTACAAACATGGGTCTCATGACCCAACAATCACAACATACAAATCAAGCACATGCGGAAGCTTAACATGTCTGAGTACAGACATCTACAAATGGAAAAAGGCTAAGAAGCCTGACTATCTACCAGATCCTGCCGAGGGCACAAGATTGTAGTTGAGGTATCAAGCTAACGTCGAAGTCCACACGGAACTACTAGCGAGACTGAAGTCTCCCTCTGCAAAACATAAATTAAGCAAACGTGAGTACAAAGGTACTCAACAAGACTTACATCAGAACTAGCTACATATGCATCGGTATCAACAAGGGGGGTGGTGGAGTTTAACTATAGCAAGCCAGCTTTGACTCAGTGGCTAACCTGAACTACGACTGCAAGCAACTCTTTTGAGGTGGCGCACACGAGTCCACGTATTCACCATTCAATACACCACTATGGAACAACTCCCGTCTCCCTACGAGAAGGCCATCCATAGCACTCACACTTATCTTGCGAGTTTTAGAGTATCCACTTTCACTTGTCTATGAACTATGCAAGGGGTCCAAGTTTCCATATCCGAGGAATCCGGCTATTCGAATAGATAATGATAAACCTGCAGGGGTGTACTTCTTCACACACGCTCCCACCACTTACCACCATATACACGTCATGTATCTCGGCAACCTTCAAGCGGAAGCCTGGTGAGGATGTCGGCCACGGCCTACCTAAACACTTAAGTCTCTAGTCCAGGTTTATCGGCTATCCAGGTTCCATCCGCAGGGAGTCCAGCCGAGGTTTCCACATACGGCCTCGAACGATGTGAACAGGGTTCCCGAGACACCAAACGGGCACCCGGTACACCGTGCCACGGTGTATCTACCGCAACATAGCCCACCCCCAGGGTCAGCGCTACGCACGGCCGCCAACACATAACCTACAAACACCAGAAACTAGTTGCAACTCCTGGACAGAGTACTAGGGTGATTAAGAAGCCGAGAGGGTCAATTAAGGATCCCAATGAGTGGTAGTAGTTGTTCATGGATCACAGACACAGAACTCAGTTCCTGAGGACGGCTGCAATGAGACAACCCACCATGTACTCCTACATGGCCTCTCACCGCTACCTTTACCAAAAACGTATTCACACACTTAGCTCACACATGGTAGGACATGTTCACACACCTCCGATTCATTCCCGATGAATCAGACCTGACGCAACTCTATGCAATAGCAGGCATGACAAACAAGCATGAATGAGTAGGCACATGAAGGCTCAAACAACTCCTACTCATGCTAGTGGGTTTTTTCTATTTACTGTGGCAATGACAGGTCATGCAGAGGATAAGGGGTTCAACTACCGCAACAAGTAACAGATGAATCATTGTTGTCCTAATGCAGTAAAAGAGAGCAGGAGCGAGAGAGTGGGGTTGTATCGGAATGAACAAGGGGGTTTTGCTTGCCTGGAACTTCTGAAGATATCATTGGGTCTTCATCAGTGTCAATGATCACAGCGTCGGTATAACATCTATCGAGAGGGGACAACCACCAGCAACAGAGAAGGAACACAATCAATGCAATGCACAACATGATGCATGACAACGACATGGCAATATGTTGTTGTTTGAGCTAATGCAACTAGCAACACAATTAAATGAAGTTGGTTTGAACCCAAAGTTCAAATTCAAACTCCACATGTGGTTATTTAAATACCATTCAGTTGATTTGTCCTAAATAGTGGCCTTAAGTTGTTCTAACATGCACGAAAATGGTACAGATGGATTCCTTGAATTTTTTTGATAATTTTTCATATATAATTTATTTCATTTGGAGTTACGGTTGAATTTCTATGATTTTTAGAAGTTTTGGGCATTTTCTGGAATTTCCTGTAAAAGAATAAATCCAGAAAAGAAGTTACTGTGTCAGCATGATGTTGTGGTGACGTTAGCAGGTCAAAGGCGACGGTCCAGGTCAACCCTGACCTGTGGGTACCGTCTGTCAGTGGTTAGTTAAGCTAACTAAATTTAGTTAGCATTAAACTAACATTAACCGAGTTTAGTTAGCAGCCTGGGTCCCACAAGTCAGTGAGTCAGGGGAGGTCAAACCCCCTGGTTAGCGGGGTCAAACCCGGGTCAACTAGGTCAACACCTGCCGGCGACTTGACGCCGGCGAGGCGAGACGCGGCGGAGAGCTGCGGGTTTCCTCCTCTGGCGACCAAATGGCCGGCAGAGGGCGTCTACGTGACGCGGGCGCTCGTCCGCGTCGAGTAATGGCAGCGGCTGGGCCTGAGATGGCCGGAGTCGTCACCGGCGTCGACCTTGGTGGTCGCCGGAGCTCGGGCGAGCTCGGGGTTGACGCTACGGTGGCCGGGGAGGCTCGTGCGAGGCACCTACGTGCTCTACGCAGCGCGGGGAGGGAGCTAAGCACGACAGCCGGGCTGCTAGGTGGCCGGAGGCACGTCGGCGGCGGTCACAGGCGGCGGCGGGTTTCGGTCATCGGCGAAACAGCGACTAGAGCTAGCAAACGTCACGGAGACAAGGGGACACGGTGTAGAAGCTCACGGGGATCGTGTAGGGCTGGTCGGCGAGCTTGGGGAGGGGCCGGAGCAAGCGGGGCGGCGATGGCGATCTCGGCGGACCGAGGTTGAAGAAGACGGCGTGGCCGGCGTTCGAGGGCGTCCAGCGGGGCGTGGCTCGGTGAGGAGGTCGAGGACGAGGTGGCGGAGCTTCTGGGCGCGTCGGCGAGGCGTGGGGTGGCCGGTGGCCGTGGTGGAGCTCGTCGGCGGCGACGACTGCGCTCCGGCGTTCTCGGGTCCGAGGGGGGAGCGAGGCAGAGAGTGGGGTGGGGGAAAGTGAGAGGTCGGGCTGATCCGTACGGCAACGGGGTGGTCATCCGCGGCGTCGCGCTGGCCAGCGAGGGCCAGGCAGGCAGCTGCGTGCCAGCCCGCGCGGGCGCCGTGCTCGTCCTCGCCTCTGCCAGTAGGCAGAGGTTGAAGACAGGTATGCCCCTGGTGAGCTGGGCCGGTTAGCTGGGCCGCCGGGTAAGGAGGCCCAAGTGGGTGAGGTAGGTGAGTTCTTCTCTCTCTCTCTCTCTCTCTCTCTCTCTCTCTCTCTCTCTCTCTCTCTTTCCTATTTTCTGTTTTCTATTTTTTTGCAGTATGTTTTGACTTAGTTTAAATACTAAAACACTTCATAAAATTCTGCAAACTTTTATGGGCACTATCTGATTTAAACCAGAGGCCCTCACCAAGTTTCAGAATATTTGGAGCTACCAAATATTTTATAGGAATTAGTAGCTCCAATTCAAAGAAGTATTGACTTAATTCAAAGGCCCAAATAAATATTTTTGTGATTCCAAAAATATTGGTTTGAATTTTACCTCTTGCCAATATTTCCAGAAATGAACAGGAACATTTTCTTGGGTTTATTTGAAGCAATTTTTAATGTTGATCATTTTTAGAAAAGATTTCTGAGGCTTTCCACTTTCCCCAATTCAACTTTCATAAATATATACATGATGCATGAATGCTTGTGCAACTAGTTACAACCAATTCTAGGGCTGTGACAACTCACCCCCACTAAACAGGAATCTTGTCCCGAGATTCAAGACGCGAGGTAAGAAGATAGAGGGGACACAAAGCTAACACGATCTTCACGATCCAACTGTCCTTCTCAAAGATGTTGATTCATTGCTTCAATTTGATCTTGACGTCTTTGCTTTCGAGATCTCCATCCAGCACGATGATGGCAGAAAGAAACTCTATAGGAATCGATCTCCTCGAAGATCGAGTACTCAGGATCAACTCAGGGAGTGAGACATTGAAACATCTCTTGAGCTGAGAGACAAAACACACATCAGGGGTGATGGAAAGAAGCGGATGACAAGGGTTCAAATTGGTAGACAAACATTCCACACCTAAGAGGGTGGTGAACGGTGTCAATGTAGCGAGGAGTTAGGTTGCCAAGATACCACAATGAGACACCTTAAGGAAGGTGACTCACAGAAATATTCCCTTAAGTGGCAAAAAGAATTACTTTTAATCCATAGATCATTGAGACTCTCTATACCAACCTAAGGCAATTCACAAACGATCCTTTGACGGAGTTCGAGAGAACGACATACTCGGGCTAGAATGGATGATGTGGACTACCTTGTTGAAGAAAACGCGATGGATGATTTGCTTATCATCGAAAATGGATGGAACCCATGGTAGGACCACTTTGAAGATGATCCTGATCGGTAATTACTGAGAAGGGTAGTCCGTAGTAGGATGACACAATGGCGGTGCAAGCTGGGAACAAAATGCAAATGCTAGGAATGATTCTAGTAACTGGGGAGAACCCCAACAGTAGAGAGAGATTCCACTGTTTGAAAGGTTATGGCATAATCGAAGAAACCGGGAACGGACCCCAGCTAATGCCGATGATAAATCCTAGTGCTTGCGCATGCTCTCAAGAACTTGAGCATTTCCGTATTCATCAGGGTTTTACCAATATCCGTGTCAAGGATCCTGGCAACACAACATGCTACCATGATGAATAATGGTGGAAGATGCAGATGCAAAGAAAGATAACACTTTCTCAGATTTCACCTTAGCGAGGCCAAGGGATCAAAATCGGGATGATCGACCGAGAGACATTTAGCGCTCCGCTTCTAATGTTCTCCTTGATGTGCTAGCCTAACCCATTTATTGGAATGGTTTGGTATCTAGAACATCAAATAGCAGGTCAGACTCCGGGAGCTCAGGAATCCATAAGGAATAAATACTGGAGTAAATCCTACGTAATCCTTGTGGGGAGGTGGGCAACTTACGCAATCAAGATACTACAATAACAGGTCTTCCAGCTCGGTGTGTTGGCCACGACATCCACTTTACCGGGTTACAGAGAGACCAATATTATAGCTCTTGGGAAAAAGTCCCAACCATCACATCTGCCTGAGATTCAGATCTAGTTGGTGTTAGGATATTACAGACTCATCGTGACTAGAAAGAAATGAAAGTTTGCAACACAAATCAACGAGATGACATTGCGAGATTCTCAGGAAATGGACTATGGTAGTAAGCTCCAAAACATGAGCTGGTTCTGCTAAACACATGTGAACATGCTGTCCCAGACAAGCATGACCACATGGTGGTCTTACAATGAAACACTATCGAGTCCTGGTTGGGAACCATCATCAAGGATATCGAAGTCCTTGCATAAGTCATATGATTAGCTCTTATGGAGAATTTCTTCTCCCTGAACAAGTCAATCAGTGGCTTGGTGTGCTAGGGATACGTATGGAATGAAGATGATCAGAATATCATACCATAGAGTACTTCGCACGTGCATGACGGACTTGGGATGATTCCAGAGGAAGCAAAACAAACTTTTCGAATTCACGGCGGCAACTTACATCAAATGCACGTGAATCAAAGGAAGTCACTTCTTTCATCCAAACATATACTTCATGAACGGGGCGTGAAGAAAATGCTTACACAAGTTTCCAACACTAGCTGCATGTTCAACAAAATCATGGAGGAGACAAAATGCTGCTGATGGGCTCAACAGCAACTCATCGGGATTTCCATATCACTGCACTTCGACCACTATGTGAACAATGTGATAGTATTGGTCAGACCAAAGATATAATGGTGTATGCTCGAGGGACAACCGCAAGTAAGACAACATTACGAACATTGTTGGTTCTGATTTGATTTGACGATAGCCCACACTCAAATCAAGGTTTGGACAAGATATTAGATTCAACAGCTGATCACGGGGATCAGTCGATGAAGATATCATCTTTCTTCAACACACACACACAAGGATATCCCTTAGTGATGAACTAAGTCGGACAAGTTTTCATCTTCCAACTTTCCAAGTTGTTGTTTAGCTTAACCAACTAGCTCAGGGTATCCAACACAGATTCTTGGAGAATGGGTGGTTTGGAGGAAAACCAACATGATCACGAACTCAACATAGCGGTCAGGTGACAATCGGGTAATACTTCCGAGAAGATATTCGAAAAATCACGAACCACCGATATGTTATTAAGCTCGAGAACAATCTTGCTTTTCAGGCAAGACGATATGATCAAAGAGCGAGGGATTGTCACAATCCTAACTCCTTAGTCGATGAGTGCACCCGAAAATATGGACTAGGTAGCATGATCAATCTTAGAATGGTAGTTCAATAACCAACACGCTAAGAATGAGAATATTGTCCATTTACTACCAAGCAACGAGGTTGCTAGGAGTACCGATTTCACACATCACAGTTCACTTGTCGGCATTCCCGTTGTGGCAACACGGGACCGAGGAATGAACGATGATGGCAAGAGTATCGCTGCATCAAAAATTCATAAGAGAAGGTGCAATTCTCATGACGTTCCTGACATAAAAGTGGGTAATACTTCAGGGTAGAACAGAATCAAAGCTTGATTGCATTTGATCTGCAGAATACAACTGCTTTGACCCAATCCTAGAAATGGATGAGGTATTGGAGTTTGTTTCTCCTAGTCATTCTGAACTAGAATGGCTTGACGGACCACAGGAATAATAAGCATCGATAACACGGATGCACAATTACTCCTGACTATCAATTGATAGATGATGGTTGGAATACAAATGAAGAGGGACAACTCAAGGGAACATATATCTTCCTGAGTTGTGGATGCATAGATTAGTATGTTGGAAATATGCCCTAGAGGCAATAATAAATTGATTATTATTATATTTCCTTGTTCATGATAATCGTTTATTATCCATGCTAGAATTGTATTGATAGGAAACTCAGATACATGTGTGGATACATAGACAACACCATGTCCCTAGTAAGCCTCTAGTTGACTAGCTCGTTGATCAATAGATGGTTACGGTTTCCTGACCATGGACATTGGATGTCGTTGATAACGGGGTCACATCATTAGGAGAATGATGTGATGGACAAGACCCAATCCTAAGCATAGCACTAGATCGTGTAGTTCGTATGCTAAAGCTTTTCTAATGTCAAGTATCATTTCCTTAGACCATGAGATTGTGCAACTCCCGGATACCGTAGGAGTGCTTTGGGTGTGCCAAACGTCACAACGTAACTGGGTGGCTATAAAGGTACACTACGGGTATCTCCGAAAGTGTCTGTTGGGTTGGCACGAATCGAGACTGGGATTTGTCACTCCGTGTGACGGAGAGGTATCTCTGGGCCCACTCGGTAGGACATCATCATAATGTGCACAATGTGATCAAGGAGTTGATCACGGGATGATGTGTTACGGAACGAGTAAAGAGACTTGCCGGTAACGAGATTGAACAAGGTATCGGGATACCGACGATCGAATCTCGGGCAAGTATCGTACCGCTAGACAAAGGGAATTGTATACGGGATTGATTAAGTCCTTGACATCGTGGTTCATCCGATGAGATCATCGTGGAACATGTGGGAGCCAACATGGGTATCCAGATCCCGCTGTTGGTTATTGACCGGAGAGTCATCTCGGTCATGTCTGCATGTCTCCCGAACCCGTAGGGTCTACACACTTAAGGTTCGGTGACGCTAGGGTTATAGAGATATTAGTATGCGGTAACCCGAAAGTTGTTCGGAGTCCCGGATGAGATCCCGGACGTCACGAGGAGTTCCGGAATGGTTCGGAGGTAAAGAATTATATATAGGAAGTGCTATTTCGGCCATCGGGACAAGTTTCGGGGTCACCGGGACCACCGGAAGGGTCCCGGGGGTCCACCGGGTGGGGCCACCTGCCCCGGGGGGGCACATGGGCTGTAGGGGGTGCGCCTTGGCCTACATGGGCCAAGGGCACCAGCCCCAAGAGGCCCATGCGCCAAAGGGACAAGAGGAGGGGAGAGTCCTAAAGGGGGAAGGCACCTCCGAGGTGCCTTGGGGAGGATGGACTCCTCCCCCCCTTGGCCGCACCCTTCCTTGGAGGAAGGGGCAAGGCTGCGCCCTCCCCCTCTCCCTTGGCCCTATATATAGTGGGGGAAGAGAGGGCAGCAATACCTAAGCCCTGGCGCCTCCCTCTCCCTCCCATGACACATCTCCCTCCTCCCGCAGCGCTTGGCGAAGCCCTGTTGGAATCCCGCTACTTCCACCACCATGCCGTCGTGTTGTTGGATCTCCATCAACCTCTCCTTCCCCCTTGCTGGATCAAGAAGGAGGAGACGTCGCTGCTCCGTACGTGTGTTGAACGCGGAGGTGCCGTCCGTTCGGCGCTAGGATCATCGGTGATTTGGATCACGACGAGTACGACTCCATCAACCCCGTTCTCTTGAACGCTTCCGCGCGCGATCTACAAGGGTATGTAGATCCACTCCTCCCTCGTTGCTAGATGACTCCATAGATAGATCTTGGTGACACGTAGGAAAATTTTGAATTTATGCTACGTTCCCCAACAGTGGCATCATGAGCTAGGTCTATTGCATAGTTTCTATGCACGAGTAGAACACAAAGTAGTTGTGGGCGTTGATTTTGTTCAATATGCTTGCCGTTACTAGTCTTATCTTGATTCGGCGGCATCGTGGGATGAAGCGGCCCGGACCGACCTTACACGTACTCTTACGTGAGACTGGTTCCACCGACAAACATGCACTAGTTGCATAAGGTGGCTGGCGGGTGTCTGTCTCTCCCACTTTAGTCGGATCGGATTCGATGAACAGGGTCCTTATGAAGGGTAAATAGCAATTGGCATATCACGTTGTGGTCTTTGCGTAGGTAAGAAACATTCTTGCTAGAAACCCATAGCAGCCACGTAAAACATGCAAACAACAATTAGAGGACGTCTAACTTGTTTTTGCAGGGTATGCTATGTGATGTGATATGGCCAAAGGATGTGATGAATGATATATGTGATGTATGAGATGATCATGTTCTTGTAATAGGAATCACGACTTGCATGTCGATGAGTATGACAACCGGCAGGAGCCATAGGAGTTGTCTTAATTTATTTATGACCTGCGTGTGAACATAAACGTCATGTAATTACTTTACTTTATTGCTAACCGTTAGCTGTAGTAGTAGAAGTAATAGTTGACGAGACAACTTCAAGAAGACACGATGATGGAGATCATGATGATGGAGATCATGGTGTCATGCCGGTGACGATGATGATCATGGAGCCCCGAAGATGGAGATCAAAAGGAGCAATATGATATTGGCCATATCATGTCCCTATTTGATTGCATGTGATGTTTATCATGTTTATGCATCTTGTTTGCTTAGAACAATGGTAGTAAATAAGATGATCCCTCATTAAAATTTCAAGAAGGTGTTCCCCCTAACTGTGCACCGTTGCGACAGTTCGTTGTTTCAAAGCACCACGTGATGATCGGGTGTTTGATTCCAACGTTCACATACAACGGGTGTAAGACTGATTTACACATGCAAACACTTAGGTTGACTTGACGAGCCTAGCATGTGTACAGACATGGCCTCGGAACACAGAAGACCGAAAGGTCGAGCATGAGTCGTATGGTAGATACGATCAACATGAAGATCTTCACCGATGTTGACTAGTCTGTCTCACGTGATGATCGGACACGGCCTAGTTGACTCGGATCATGTAATCACTTAGATGACTAGAGGGATGTCTATCTGAGTGGGAGTTCATAAGATGAACTAAATTATCCTGAACATAGTCAAAAGGTCTTCGCAAATTATGTCGTAGCTCGCGCTTTAGTTCTACTGTTTAGTTATGTTCCTAGAGAAAAATTAGTTGAAAGTTGATAGTAGCAATTAAGAGGACTAGGTCCGTAAACTGAGGATTGTCCTCATTGCTTCATAGAAGGCTTGTGTCCTTAATGCACCGCTCAGTGTGCTGAACCTCGAACGTCGTCTGTGGATGTTGCGAACATCTGACATACACGTTTTGATGACTACATGATAGTTCAGTGCGTAATGCTAAACGGTTTAGAGTTGAGGCACCAAAGACGTTTTGAAACGTCGCGAAACATATGAGATGTTTCGAGGGCTGAAATTGGGATTTCAGGCTCGTGCCCACGTCAAGAGGTATAAGACCTCCGACGATTTTCTTAGCCTGCAAACTAAGGGAGAAAAGCTCAATTGTTGAGCTTGTGCTCAGATTGTCTGAGTACAACAATCATTTGAATCGAGTGGGAGTTGATCTTCCAGATGAAGATAGTGATGTTTCTCCGAAGTCATTACCACCAAGCTGCTAGAGCTTCGTGATGAACTATAATATATCAGGGACATATATGATGATCCTTGAGATATTCGCGATGTTTGACACCACAAAGTAGAAATCAAGAAGGAGCATCAATTGTTGATGGTTGGTGAAACCACTAGTTTCAAGAAGGGCAAGGGCAAGAAGGGATACTTCATGAAACGGCAATTCAGCTGCTGCTCTAGTGAAGAAACCCAAGGTTGAACCCAAACCCGAGACTAAGTGCTTCTGTAATAAGGGGAACAACCACTGGAGCAGAATTACCCTAGATACTTGGTAGATAAGAAGGCTGGCAAGGTCGATAGAAGTATATTGGATATACATTGTGTTGATGTGTACTTTACTAGTACTCCTAGTAGCACCAGGGTATTAGATACCGGTTTGGTTGCTAAGTGTTAGTAACTCGAAATAAAAGCTATGGAATAAACGGAGACTAGCTAAAGGTGAGCTGACGATATGTGTTGGAAGTGTTTCCAATGTTGATATGATCAAGCATCGCACGCTCCCTCTACCATCGAGACTGGTGTTAAACCTAAATAATTGTTATTTGGTGTTTGCGTTGAGCATAGACATGATTGGATTATGTCTATCGCAATACGGTTATTCATTTAAGGAGAATAATGGTTACTCTGTTTATTTGAATAATACCTTCAATGGTCTTGCACCTAAAATGAATGGTTTATTGAATCTCGATCGTAGTGATACACATGTTCATGCCAAAAGATATAAGATAGTAATGATAGTACCACCTACTTGTGGCACTGCCACTTAAGTCATATCGGTATAAAACGCATGAAGAAGCTCCATGTTGATGGATCTTTGGGCTCACTCGTTTTGAAAAGTTTGAGACATGCGAACCATGTCTATTGGTGTATATGCATGAAGAAACTCCATGCAAATGGACCGTTTGGACTCACTTGATCTTGAATCACTTGAGACATGCAAATCATACCACATGGGCAAGATGACTGAAAGCCTCGTTTTAGTAAGACGGAACAAGATAGCAACTCGTTGGAAGTAACACATTTTGATGTGTGCAGTCCAATGAGTGCTGAGGCGTATAGTGGATATCGTTATGTTCTTACTTCACAGATGATTTGAGTAGATGTTGAGTATATTTACTTGATGAATCATGAGTCTGAATTATTGAAAGGTTTAAGTAATTTCAGGGTGAAGTTGAAAGATCGTCGTGACAAGAGGATAAAATATCTATGATATGATCATAGAGATGAATATCTGAATTACGAGTTTGGCACAGAATTAAGACATTGTGGAAATTGTTTCACAACTAATACAGCCTGGAACACCATAGTGTGATGGTGTGTCCGTACATCATAACTGCACCCTATTGGATATGATGCATACCATGATGTCTCTTATCGAATTACCACGATAGTTCATGGGTTAGGCATTAGAGACAACCACATTCACTTTAAATAGGGCACCACGTAATTCCGATGAGATGACACCGTATGAACTGTGGTTTAGAGAAACCTAAGCTGTCATTTCTTAAAAGTTTGGGGCTGCGACGCTTATGTGAAAAAGTTTCAGGCTGATAAGCTCAAACCCAAAGCGGATAAATGCATCTTCATAGGACACCCAAAACAGTTGGGTATACCTCCTGTCTCAGATCCGAAAGCAATAAGGGATTGTTTCTAGAATCGGGTCCTTTCTCGAGAAAAGTTTCTCTCGAAGGAATTGAGTGGGAGGATGGTGGAGACTTGATGAGGTTATTGAACCGTCACTTCAACTAGTGTATAGCAGGGCACAAAGAGTTGTTCCTGTGGCACCTACACCAATTGAAGTGGAAGCTTATGATATTGATCATGAGACTTCAGATCAAGTCACTCCCAAACCTCGTAGGATGACAAGGATGCGTACTACTTCAGAGTGGTACGTAATCCTGTCTTGGAAGTCATGTTGCTAGACAACAATGAACCTACGAGCCATGGAGAAGCGATGGTGGGCCCGGATTCCGATAAATGGCTCGAGGCCATAAAATCCGAGAGAGGATCCATGTATGAAAACAAAGTGTAGACTTTGGCGGAACAGCTCGATGGTCGTAAGGCTGTTGAGTACAGATGGATTTTAAAAGGAAGACGGACAATGATGGTAAGTATCACCATTAAGAAAGCTCGACTTGTCGTTAAGATGTTTTCCGACAAGTTCAAGGAGTTGACTACGATGAGACTTTCTCACTCGTAGCGATGCTAAGAGTCTGTTGGAATTATATTAGCGATTACTGCATTATTTATGAAATCTTGCAGATAGGATGTCAAAACATTGTTTCCTCGACGATTTTCTTGAGGAAAGGTTGTATGTGATACAACCGGAAGGTTTTGTCAATCCTGAAAGATGCTAATAAGTATGCAAAGCTCCAGCTATCCTTCTAAGGACTGGAGTAAACATCTCGGAGTTGGAATGTATGCTTTGATGAGATGATCAAAGATTTTGGGTTTATACAAAGTTTATGAGAAACTTGTATTTCCAAAGAAGTGAGTGGGAGCACTATAGAATTTCTGATGAATATATGTTGTTGACATATTGTTGATCAGAAATGACGTAGAATTTCTGGAAAGCATATAGGGTTATTTGGAAAGTGTTTTTCAATGGAAAGCCTGGATTAAGCTACTTGAGCATTGAGCATCAAGATCTATAAGGATAGATCAAAACGCTTAATGGTACTTTCAAATGAGCACATACCTTGACATGATCTTGAAGGTGTTCAAGATGGATCAGTCAAAGAAGGAGTTCTTGCCTGAGTTATAAGGTATGAAGTTAAGACTTAAAGCTCGACCACGGCAGAATAGAGAGAAAGGACGAAGGTCGTCCCCTATGCTTAAGACATAGGCTCTACAGTATGCTATGCTGTGTACCGCACCTGAAGTGTGCCTTTCCATGAGTCAGTCAAGGGGTACAAGAGTGATCCAAGAATGGATCACAGGACAACGGTCAAAGTTATCCTTGGTAACTAGTGGACTAAGGAATTTTCTCGATTATGGAGGTGGTAAAAGAGTTCATCGTAAAGGGTTATGCCGATGCAAGCTTTGACACTAATCCAGATTATTCTGAGTAGTAAACTGGATTCGTACAGTTGAACAGTTATTTGGAATAGCTCCAAATAGAGCATGGTAGCTGCATCTAGGAGACGACATAGAGATTTGTAAAGCACACACGGATCTGAAAGGTTCAGACCCGTTGACTATAACCTCTCTCACAAGCATAACATGATCAAACCCAGAACTCATCGAGTGTTAATCACATGGTAAATGTGAACTAGATTATTGACTCTAGTAAACTCTTTGGGTGTTAGTCACATGGGGATGTGACCTTGAGTGTTAATCACATATCGATGTGAACTAGATTATTGACTCTAGTGCAAGTGGGAGACTGTTGGAAATATGCCCTAGAGGCAATAATAAATTGATTATTATTATATTTCCTTGTTCATGATAATCGTTTATTATCCATGCTAGAATTGTATTGATAGGAAACTCAGATACATGTGTGGATACATAGACAACACCATGTCCCTAGTAAGCCTCTAGTTGACTAGCTCGTTGATCAATAGATGGTTACGGTTTCCTGACCATGGACATTGGATGTCATTGATAACGGGATCACATCATTAGGAGAATGATGTGATGGACAAGACCCAATCCTAAGCATAGCACTAGATCGTGTAGTTCGTATGCTAAAGCTTTTCTAATGTCAAGTATCATTTCCTTAGACCATGAGATTGTGCAACTCCCGGATACCGTAGGAGTGCTTTGGGTGTGCCAAACGTCACAACGTAACTGGGTGGCTATAAAGGTGCACTACGGGTATCTCCGAAAGTGTCTGTTGGGTTGGCACGAATCGAGACTGGGATTTGTCACTCCGTGTGACGGAGAGGTATCTCTGGGCCCACTCGGTAGGACATCATCATAATGTGCACAATGTGATCAAGGAGTTGATCACGGGATGATGTGTTACGGAACGAGTAAAGAGACTTGCCGGTAACGAGATTGAACAAGGTATCGGGATACCGACGATCGAATCTCGGGCAAGTATCGTACCGCTAGACAAAGGGAATTGTATACGGGATTGATTAAGTCCTTGACATCGTGGTTCATCCGATGAGATCATCGTGGAACATGTGGGAGCCAACATGGGTATCCAGATCCCGCTGTTGGTTATTGACCGGAGAGTCATCTCGGTCATGTCTGCATGTCTCCCAAACCCGTAGGGTCTACACACTTAAGGTTCGGTGACGCTAGGGTTATAGAGATATTAGTATGCGTAACCCGAAAGTTGTTCGGAGTCCCGGATGAGATCCCGGACGTCACGAGGAGTTCCGGAATGGTCCGGAGGTAAAGAATTATATATAGGAAGTGCTATTTTGGCTATCGGGACAAGTTTCGGGGTCACCGGTATTGTACTGGGACCACCGGAAGGGTCCCGGGGGTCCACCAGGTGGGGCCACCTGCCACGGGGGGGCACATGGGCTGTATGGGGTGCGCCTTGTCCTACATGGGCCAAGGGCACCAGCCCCAAGAGGCCCATGCGCCAAAGGGACAAGAGGAGGGGAGAGTCCTAAAGGGGGAAGGCACCTCCGAGGTGCCTTGGGGAGGATGGACTCCTCCCCCCTTGGCCGCACCCTTCCTTGGAGGAAGGGGCAAGGCTGTGCCCTCCCCCTCTCCCTTGGCCCTATATATAGTGGGGGGAAGGGAGGGTAACCATACCTAAGGCCTGGCGCCTCCCTCTCCCTCCCGTGACACATCTCCCTCCTCCCGCAGCGCTTGGCAAAGCCCTGTTGGAATCCCGCTACTTCCACCACGCCGTCGTGCTGCTGGATCTCCATCAACCTCTCCCTCCTCCTTGCTGGATCAAGGCATGGGAGACGTCTTCGTTCCGTACGTGTGTTGAACACGGAGGTGCCGTCCGTTCGGCGCTAGGATCATCGGTGATTTGAATCACGACGAGTACGACTCCATCAACCCCGTTCTCTTGAACGCTTCCGCGCGCGATCTACAAGGGTATGTAGTCCACTCCTCCCTCGTTGCTAGATGACTCCATAGATAGATCTTGGTGACACGTAGGAAAATTTTGAATTTATGCTACATTCCCCAACATAGTATGTCGAATCAAGTTCAACAGGTTTCTTCCGGATAACCCATGCAGAAAGGTAGAACTGACAGAATCACAATTATGAATGGAGAACTCCTCAAGAGTACTCTGATTGTGATATTTTGGTTCAAAGAACTTCTGCCTTAATGGTTCATGGTATTTGGAAGGAAGAAACACCACGGACCTCGAGGGCTGTCGCAAGGTTACTAATATCCTAAAGGAATTATCAAACACTATCAACATGAGGTAAGTAGGGTGAATCTCGGTTCAGGAACCCATGAATAGAATACCTACCACTACATGGCATCACGGGATGCTTTTGAGAATAATGGCCAGAATCACACACTGGGGATACAAAACATGGCTAGATCACTAGGTGACTCCCTAAAACACCTAGGGTCATAGTAGTAGCTCCAACATATATGTCGAGGCAACAAAGTACCTCAACTCACCGATTAGTGTGATTAATCTGGCCCAAATGGACATCAGGAACAGGAGGAAGGGGTTTGCAAATGCATCAGACTACTTAGAAACCTGGGATGACTCAAACAGCATAACGGATGTAAATGCTCAAAATGATTTGAGACATCCTGCAAAATGGTGGCATAACCACTCAACATCACAATATCAAAGTTCTGAGGCCAGCTATGAACATATGGAAGTAGTAGGAACTGAACTGAGGCTTGAACTCAACAATCCTAGGCAACTACGGTTTTAGTAACACGTCATCCTGAGAGATAGAAGAGAAGCCTAGTTCTTAACCCGCGTAGAATGAGAAGAGAATGACTCAGATCAGAGGGCATAGGGTATAAGGAGTAAAAAGAGCCTTACGTTCCCTTCCACAATCAATTCCCTTATATAACTAAAGCATTTCTAGACTCAACTTCGACCAGTTGGCTTGGTAAACCTACAGGCAGTCAGGCTCTGATACCAAAGTTGTCAGCACCCCGATTCCAAGTCACATCGATCTAGCCGGTAACATATCATATCACTTTGTGGCCTCAAGCACGGTATTCCCACGGGTGTCGCCTTACCATGGCCCGGGACCGTTTGCGCCTTTTGGCTCACGTATATGATAGTGTCGCTAGCATCCACATGACAGAGAACCCGGGCCGACATGGCTAGTCGTGAACCCAAAGCGGCACTAACCTATAGGGACAGGCATACATGAATCACATTGAGCATATCGGTCAGCAGCTTGTCAATCCGAGCTGTAGCACTGGGCTAACAGGACTCCAGGAACCCGGGCTGTAGCAGGCTAGGCAGGACTCCGGATGTCACTGCGTGACATTTCCCCGAAGGAACAGACACAGGAATGAAGTGAAACACATGCCGGCCAGTCAAGTGTCCTGAGCAGTAGTGCTGGGCTAGCAGGACTCCGGTGAACCGGGCTGTAGCGGACTACTATGGCTCATGGAAGCACTAGACTACATTTCCCCATAAGAGAGGCTGCCAAGGATAAACAACTAGATTGTCAGATCCCACACATACCAAGCATTTCAATCATACACACAATATGCTCGATATGTGTAAATACAACATGGCATCACAACATAACTCTACAACTCAAGTATTTATTCCTTAGGCTCCGAGGAGCGAGATATTACAAACATGGGTCTCATGACCCAACAATCACAGCATACAAATCAAGCACATGCGGAAGCTTAACATGTCTGAGTACAGACATCTACAAATGGAAAAAGGCTAAGAAGCCTGACTATCTACCAGATCCTACCGAGGGCACAAGATCGTAGTTGAGGTATCAAGCTAACGTCGAAGTCCACGCGGAACTACTAGCGAGACTGAAGTCTCTCTCTGCAAAACATAAATTAAGCAAACGTGAGTACAAAGGTACTTAGCAAGACTTACATCAGAACTAGCTACATATGCATCGGTATCAACAAGGGGGGTGGTGGAGTTTAACTGCAGCAAGCCATCTTTGACTCAGTGGCTAACCTGAACTACGACTGCAAGCAACTCTTTTGAGGTGGTGCACACGAGTCCACATATTCACCATTCAATACACCACTATGGAACTGCTCCCGTCTCCCTACGAGAAGGCCATCCATAGCACTCACACTTATCTTGCGAGTTTTAGAGTATCCACTTTCACTTGTCTATGAACTATGCAAGGGGTCCAAGTTTCCATATCCAAGGAATCCGGCTATTCGAATAGATAATGATAACCCTGCAGGGGTGTACTTCTTCACACACGCTCCCACCACTTACCACCATATACACGTCATGTATCTCGGCAACCTTCAAGCGGAAGCCTGGCGAGGGTGTCGGCCACGGCCTACCTAAACACTTAAGTCTCTAGTCCAGGTTTATCGCCTATCCAGGTTCCATCCGCAGGGAGTCCGACCGAGGTTTCCACATACGGCCCCGAACGATGTGAACAGGGTTCCCAAGACACCAAACGGGCGCCCGGTACACCATGCCATGATGTATCTACTGCAACATAGCACACCCCTAGGGTTAGCGCTACGCACGGCCGCCAACACATAACCTACAAACACCAGAAACTAGTTGCAACTCCTGGACAGAGTACTAGGGTGATTAAGAAGCCGAGAGGGTCAATTAAGGATCCCAATGAGTGGTAGTAGCTGTTCATGGATCACGGACACAGAACTCAGTTCCTGAGGACGGCTGCAATGAGACAACCCACCATGTACTCCTACATGGCCTCTCACCGCTACCTTTACCAAAAACGTATTCACACACTTAGCTCACACATGGTAGGACATGTTCACACACCTCCGATTCATTCCCGATGAATCAGACCTGACGCAACTCTATGCAATAGCAGGCATGACAAACAAGCATGAATGAGTAGGCACATCAAGGCTCAAACAACTCCTACTCATGCTAGTGGGTTTCATCTATTTACTGTGGCAATGACAGGTCATGCAGAGGATAAGGGGTTCAACTACCGCAACAAGTAACAGATGAATCTTTGTTGTCCTAATGCAGTAAAAGAGAGCAGGAGCGAGAGAGTGGGGTTGTATCGGAATGAACAAGGGGGTTTTGCTTGCCTGGAACTTCTGAAGATATCATTGGGTCTTCATCAGTGTCAATGATCACAGCGTCGGTACAACGTCTATCGAGAGGGGACAACCACCGGCAACAGAGAAGGAACACAATCAATGAAATGCACAACATGATGCATGACAACGACATGGCAATATGTTGTTGTTTGAGCTAATGCAACTAGCAACACAATTAAATGAAGTTGGTTTGAACCCAAAGTTCAAATTCAAACTCCACATGTGGTTATTTAAATACCATTCATTTGATTTGTCCTAAACAGTGGCCTTAAGTTGTTCTAACATGCATGAAAATGGTACAGATGGATTCCTTGAATTTTTCTGATAATTTTCATATATAATTTATTTCATTTGGAGTTACGGTTGAATTTCTATGATTTTTAGAAGTTTTGGGCATTTTCTGGAATTTCCAATAAAAGAATAAATCCAGAAAATAAGTTACTGCGTCAGCATGATGTCGTGGTGACATCAACAGGTCAAAGGTGACGGTCCAGGTCAACCCTGACCTGTGGGTCCCGTCTGTCTGTGGTTAGTTAAGCTAACTAAATTTAGTTAGCATTAAACTAACATTAACCGAGTTTAGTTAGCGGCTTGGGTCACACAAGTCAGTGAGTCAGGGGAGGTCAAACCCCCTGGTTAGCGGGGTCAAACCCGGGTCAACTAGGTCAACACCTGCCGGCGACTTGACGCCGGCAAGGCGAGACGCGGCGGAGAGCTGTGGGTTTCCTCCTCCGGCGACCAAATGGCCGGCGGAGGGCGTCTACGTGACACGGGCGCTTGTCCGTGTCGAGTAATGGCAGCGGCTGGGCCTGAGATGGCCGGAGTCGTCACCGGCGTCGACCTTGGCAGTCGCCGGAGCTCGGGCGAGCTCGGGGTCGACGCTACGGTGGCCGGGGAGGCTCGTGTGAGGCACCTACGTGCTCTACGCAGCGCAGGGAGGGAGCTAAGCACGACGGCCGGGCCGCTAGGTGGCCGAGGCACGTCAGCGGTGGTCACAGGCGGCAGCGGGTTTCGGTCATCGGCAAAACGGCGACTAGAGCTAGCAAACATCATGGAGACAAGGGGGACACGGCGTAGAAGCTCACAGGGATCGTGTAGGGCTGGTCGGCGAGCTTGGGGAGGGGCCGGAGCAAGCGGAGCAGCGATGGCGATCTCGGTGGACCGAGGTTGAAGGAGACGGCGTGGCCGACGTTCGAGGGCGTCCGGCGGGGCATGGCTCGGTGAGGAGGTCGAGGACGAGGAGGCGGAGCTTCTGGGCGCGTCGTCGAGGCGTGGGGTGGCGGGTGGCCGTGGTGGAGCTCGTCAGTGGCGACGACTGCGCTCCGGCATTCTCGGGTCCGAGGGGGGAGCGAGGCAGAGAGCGGGGTGGGGGCAAGTGAGAGGTCGGGCGGATCCGTACGACAATGGGGTGGTCATCCAGGGCGTTGCGCTAGCCAGCAAGGGCCAGGCAGGCAGCTGCGTGCCAGCCCGAGCGGGCGCCGTGCTCGGCCTCGCCTCTGCGAGTAGGCAGAGGTTGAAGACAGGTATGCCCCTGGTGAGCTGGGCTGGTTAGCTGGGCCGCCGGGTAAGGAGGCCCAAGTGGGTGAGGTAGGTGAGTTCTTCTCTCTCTCTCTCTCTCTCTCTCTTTCCTATTTTCTGTTTTCTATTTTTTTGCAGTATGTTTTGACATAGTTTAAATACTAATACACTTCATAAAATTCTGCAAACTTTTATGGGCACTATCTGATTTAAACCAGAGGCCCTCACCAAGTTTCAGAATATTTGGAGCTACCAAATATTTTATAGGAATTAGTAGCTCCAATTCAAATAAGTATTGACTTAATTCAAAGGCCCAAATAAATATTTCTGTGGTTCCAAAAATATTGGTTTGAATTTTACCTCTTGCCAATATTTCCAGAAATGAACAGGAACATTTTCTTGGGTTTATTTGAAGCAATTTTTAATGTTGATCATTTTTAGAAAAGATTTCTGAGGCTTTCCACTTTCCCCAATTCAACTTTCATAAATATATACATGATGCATGAATGCTTGTGCAACTAGTTACAACCAATTCTAGGGCTGTGACAACTCACCCCCACTAAACAGGAATCTCATCCCGAGATTCAAGACGCGAGGTAAGAAGACAAAGGGGACACAAAGCTAACACGATCTTCACGATCCAACTGTCCTTCTCAAAGATGTTGATTCATTGCTTCAATTTGATCTTGACGTCTTTGCTTTCGATATCTCCATCCAGCACGATGATGGCAGAAAGAAACTCTATAGGAATCGATCTCCTCGAAGATCGAGTACTCAGGATCAACTCAGGGAGTGAGACGTTGAAACATCTCTTGAGCTGAGAGACAAAACACACATCAGGGGTGATGGAAAGAAGCAGATGACAAGGGTTCAAATTGGTAGACAAAAATTCCACACCTAAGAGGGTGGTGAATGGTGTCAATGTAGAGAGGAGTTAGGTTGCCAAGATACCACAATGAGACACCTTAAGGAAGGTGACTCGCAGAAATATTCCCTTAAGTGGCAAAAAGAATTACTTTTGATCCATAGATCATTGAGACTCTCTATACCAACCTAAGGCAATTCACAAATGATCCTTTGACGGAGTTCAAGAGAACGACATACTCGGGCTAGAATGGATGATGTGGACTACCTTGTTGAAGAAAACGCGATGGATGATTTGCTTATCATCGAAAATGGATGGAACCCATGGTAGGACCACTTTGAAGATGATCCTGATCAATAATTACTGAGAAGGGTAGTCCGTAGTAGGATGACACAATGGCGGTGCAAGCTGGGAACAGAATGCAAATGCTGGGAATGATTCTAGTAACTGGGGAGAACCCCAACAGTGGAGAGAGATTCCACTATTTGAAAGGTTATGGCATAATCGAAGAAACCGGGAATGGACCCCAGCTAATGCCGATGATAAATCCTAGTGCTTGCGCATGCTCTCAAGAACTTGAGCATTTCCGTATTCATCAGGGTTTTACCAATATCCGTGTCAAGGATCCTGGCAACACAACATGCTACCATGATGAATAATGGTGGAAGATGCAGATGCAAAGAAAGATAACACTTTCTCAGATTTCACCTTAGCGAGGCCAAGGGATCAAAATCGGGATGATCGACCGAGAGACATTTAGCGCTCCGCTTCTAATGTTCTCCTTGATGTGCTAGCCTAACCCATTCATTGGAATGGTTTGGTATCTAGAACATCAAGTAGCAGGTCAGACTCCGGGAGCTCAGGAATCCATAAGGAATAACTACTGGAGTAAATCCTACGTAATCCTTATGGGGAGGTGGACAACTTACGCAATCAAGATACTACAATAACAGGTCTTCCAGCTCGGTGTGTTGGCCACGACATCCACTTTACCGGGTTACAGAGAGACCAATATTATAGCTCTTGGGAAAACGTCCCAACCATCACATCTGCCTGAGATTCAGATCTGGTTGGTGTCAGGATATTACAGACTCATCGAGACTAGAAAGAAATGAAAGTTTGCAACACAAATCGATGAGATGACATTGCGAGATTCTCAGGAAATGGACTATGGTAGTAAGCTCCAAAACATGAGCTGGTTCTGCTAAACACATGTGAACACGCTGTCCCAGACAAGCATGACCACATGGTGGTCTTACAATGAAACACTACCGAGTCCTGGTTGGGAACCATCATCAAGGATATCGAAGTCCTTGCATAAGTCATATGATTAGCTCTTATGGAGAACTTCTTCTCCCTGAACAAGTCAATCAGTGGCTTGGTGTGCTAGGGATACGTATGGAATGAAGATGATCAGTCTATCAGACCATAGAGTACTTCGCACGTGCATGACTGACTTGGGATGATTCCAGAGGAAGCAAAACAAACTTTCCGAATTCACGGCGGCAACTTACATCAAATGCAGGTGAATCAAAGGAAGTCACTTCTTTCATCCAAACATATACTTCATGAACGGGGCGTGAAGAAAATTCTTACACAAGTTTCCAACACTAGCTGCACGTTCAACACAATCATGGAGGAGACAAAATGCCGCTGATGGGCTCAACAGCAACTCATCGGGATTTCCATATCACTGGACTTCGACCACTATGTGAACAATGTGATAGTATTGGTCAGACCAAAGATATAATGGTGTATGCTCGAGGGACAACTGCAAGTAAGACAACATTACGAACATCGTTGGTTCTGATTTTATTTGACGATAGCCCACACTCAAATCAAGGTTTGGACAAGATAATAGATTCAACAGCTGATCACGGGGATCAGTCGATGAAGATATCATCTTTCTTCAACACACACACACACACACACACAAGGATATCCCTTAGTGATGAACTAAGTCGGACAAGTTTTCATCTTCCAACTTTCCAAGTTGTTGTTTAGCTTAACCAACTAGCTCAGGGTATCCAACACAGATTCTTGGAGAATGGGTGGTTTGGAGGAAATCCAACATGATCACGAACTCAACATAGCGGTCAGGTGACAATCGGTAATACTTCCGAGAAGATATTCGGAAAATCATGAACCACCGATATGTTATTAAGCTCGAGAACAATCTTGCTTTTCAGGCAAGACGATATGATCAATGAGCGAGGGATTGTCACAATCCTAACTCCTTAGTCGATGAGTGCACCCGGAAATATGGACTAGGTAGCATGATCAATCTTAGAATGGTAGTTCAATAACCAACACGCTAAGAATGAGAATATTGTCCATTTACTACCAAGCAACGAGGTTGCTAGGAGTACCGATTTCACACATCACAGTTCACTTGTCGGCATTCCAGTTATGGCAACACGGGACCGAGGAATGAACGATGATGGCGAGAGTATCGCTGCATCAAAAATTCATAAGAGAAGGTGCAATTCTCATGACGTTCCTGACATAAAAGTGGGTAATACTTCAGGGTAGAACAGAATCAAAGCTTGATTGCATTTGATCTGCAGAATACAACTGCTTTGACCCAATCCTAGAAATGGATGAGGTATTGGAGTTTGTATCTCCTAGTCATTCTGAACTAGAATGGCTTGACGGACCACAGGAATAATAAGCATCGATAACACGGATGCACAGTTACTCCTGACTATCAATTGATAGATGATAGTTGGAATACAAATGAAGAGGGACAACTCAAGGGAACATATATCTTCCTGAGTTGTGGATGCATAGATTAGTATGTCGAATCATGTTCAACAGGTTTCTTTCGGATAACCCATGCAGAAAGGTAGAACTGACAGAATCACAATTATGAATGGAGAACTCCTCAAGAGTACTCTGATAGTGATATTTTGGTTCAAAGAACTTCTGCCTTAACGGTTCATGGTATTTGGAAGGAAGAAATACCACGGACCTCGAGGGCTGTCGCAAGGTTACTAATATCCTAAATGAATTATCAAACACTATCAACATGAGGTAAGTAGGGTGAATCTTGGGTTCAGGAACACATGAATAGAATACCTACCACTACATGGCATCACGGGATGCTTTTGAGAATAATGGCCAGAATCACACACTGGGGATACAAAACATGGCTAGATCACTAGGTGACTCCCTAAAACACCTAGGGTCATAGTAGTAGCTCCAACATATATGTCGAGGCAACAACGTACCTCAACTCACCGATTAGTGTGATTAATCTGGCCCAAATGGACATCAGGAACAGGAGGAAGGGGTTTGCAAATGCATCAGACTACATAGAAACCTGGGATGACTCGGAAAGCATAACGGCTGTAAATGCTCAAAATGATTTGAGACATCCTGCAAAATGGTGGCATAACCACTCAACATCACAATATCAAAGTTCTGAGGCCATCTATGAACATATGGAAGTAGTAGGAACTGAACTGAGGCTTGAACTCAACAATCCTAGGCAATTACGGTTTTAGTAACACATCATCCTGAGAGATAGAAGAGAAGCCTAGTTCTTAACCCGCGTAGAATGAGAAGAGAATGACTCAGATCAGAGGGCATAGGGTATAAGGAGTAAAAAGAGCCTTACTTTCCCTTCCACAATCAATTCCCTTATATAACTAAAGCATTTCTAGACTCAACTTCGACCAGTTGGCTTGGTAAACCTACAGGCAGTCAGGCTCTGATACCAAAGCTGTCAGCACCCCGATTCCAAGTCACATCGATCTAGCCGGTAACACCTCATATCACTTTGCGGCCTCAAGCACGGTATTCCCACGGGTGTCGCCTTACCATGGCCCGGGACCGTTTGCGCCTTTTGGCTCACGTATATGATAGTGTCGCTAGCATCCATATGACAGAGAACCCGAGCCGACATGGCTAGCATCCATATGACTCCGGATGTCACCGCGTGACATTTCCCCGAAGGAACAGACACAGGAACGAAGTGAAACACATGCCGGCCAGTCAAGTGTCCTGAGCAGTAGTGCTGGGCTAGCAGGACTCCAGTGAACCGGGCTGTAGCGGACTACTATGGCTCATGGAAGCACTAGACTACATTTCCCCATAAGAGAGGCTGCCAAGGATAAACAACTAGATTGTCGGATCCCACACATACCAAGCATTTCAATCATACACACAATATGCTCGATATGTGTAAATACAACATGGCATCACAACATAACTCTACAACTCAAGTATTTATTCCTTAGGCTCCGAGGAGCGAGATATTACAAACATGGGTCTCATGACCCAACAATCACAGCATACAAATCAAGCACATGCGGAAGCTTAACATGTCTGAGTACAGACATCTACAAATGGAAAAAGGCTAAGAAGCCTGACTATCTACCAGATCCTGCCGAGGGCACAAGATCGTAGCTGAGGTATCAAGCTAACGTCGAAGTCCACGCGGAACTACTAGCGAGACTGAAGTCTCTCTCTGCAAAACATAAATTAAGCAAACGTGAGTACAAAGGTACTCAGCAAGACTTACATCAGAACTAGCTACATATGCATCGGTATCAACAAGGGGGGGTGGAGTTTAACTGCATCAAGCCAGCTTTGACTCAGTGGCTAACCTGAACTAGACTGCAAGCAACTCTTTTGAGGTGGCGCACACGAGTCCACATATTCACCATCCAATACACCACTATGGAACTGCTCCCGTCTCCCTATGAGAAGGCCATCCATAGCACTCACACTTATCTTGCGAGTTTTAGAGTATCCACTTTCACTAGTCTATGAACTATGCAAGGGGTCCAAGTTTCCATATCCGAAGAATCCGGCTATTCGAATAGATAATGATAACCCTGCAGGGGTGTACTTCTTCACACACGCTCCCACCACTTACCACCATATACACGTCATGTATCTCGGCAACCTTCAAGCAGAAGCGTGGCGAGGGTGTCGGCCACGGCCTACCTAAACACTTAAGTCTCTAGTCTAGGTTTATCGCCTATCCAGGTTCCATCCGCAGGGAGTCCGGCCGAGGTTTCCACATACGGCCCCGAACGATGTGAACAGGGTTCCCGAGACACCAAACGGGCGCCCGGTACACCATGCCATGATGTATCTACCACAACATAGCCCAGCCCTAGGGTCAGCGCTACGCACGGCCGCCAACACATAACCTACAAACACCAGAAACTAGTTGCAACTCCTGGACAGAGTACTAGGGTGATTAAGAAGCCAAGAGGGTCAATTAAGGATCCCAATGAGTGGTAGTAGTTGTTCATGGATCACAGACACAGAACTCAGTTCCTGAGGACGGCTGCAATGAGACAACCCACCATGTACTCCTACATGGCCTCTCACCGCTACCTTTACCAAAAACGTATTCACACACTTAGCTCACACATGGTAGGACATGTTCATACACCTCCGATTCATTCCCGATGAATCAGACCTGACGCAACTCTATGCAATAGCAGGCATGACAAACAAGCATGAATGAGTAGGCACATGAAGGCTCAAACAACTCCTACTCATGCTAGTGGGTTTCATCTATTTACTGTGGCAATGACAGGTCATGCAGAGGATAAGGGGTTCAACTACCGCAACAAGTAACAGATGAATCGTTGTTGTCCTAATGCAGTAAAAGAGAGCAGGAGCGAGAGAGTGGGGTTGTATCGGAATGAACAAGGGGGTTTTGCTTGCCTGGAACTTCTGAAGATATCATTGGGTCTTCATTAGTGTCAATGATCACAGCAATCGGTACAACGTCTATCGAGAGGGGACAACCACTGGCAACAGAGAAGGAACACAATCAATGCAATGCACAACATGATGCATGACAATGACATGTCAATATGTTGTTGATTGAGTTAATGCAACTAGCAACACAATTAAATGAAGTTGGTTTGAACCCAAAGTTCAAATTCAAACTCCACATGTGGTTATTTTAATACCATTCATTTGATTTGTCCTAAACAGTGGCCTTAAGTTGTTCTAACATGCATGAAAATGGTACGGATGGATTCCTTGAATTTTTCTGATAATTTTTCATATATAATTTATTTCATTTGGAGTTATGGTTGAATTTCTATGATTTTTAGAAGTTTTGGGCATTTTCTGGAATTTCCTATAAAAGAGTAAATCCAGAAAATAAGTTACTGCGTCAGCATGATGTCGTGGTGACATCAGCAGGTCAAAGGCGACGGTCCAGGTCAACCCTGACCTGTGGGTCCCGTCTGTTAGTGGTTAGTTAAGCTAACTAAATTTAGTTAGCATTAAACTAACATTAACCGAGTTTAGTTAGCGGCCTGGGTCGCACAAGTCAGTGAGTCAGGGGAGGTCAAACCCCCTGGTTAGCGGGGTCAAACCCGGGTCAACTAGGTCAACACCTGCCGGTGACTTGACACCGGCGAGGCAAGACGCGGCGGAGAGCTGCGGGTTTCCTCCTCCGGCGACCAAATGGCCGGCGGAGGGCGTCTACGTGACACGGGCGCTCGTCCGTGTCGAGTAATGGCAGCGGCTGGGCCTGAGATGGCCGGAGTCGTCACCGGCGTCGACCTTGGCGGTCGCCGGAGCTCGGGCGAGCTTGGGGTCGATGCTACGGTGGCCGGGGAGGCTCGTGCGAGGCACCTATGTGCTCTACGCAGCGCGGGGAGGGATCTAAGCACGACAGCCGGGCCGCTAGGTGGCCGGAGGCACGTCAGCGGCGGTCACAGGCGGCGGCGGGTTTCGGTCATCGGCGAAACGACGACTAGAGCTAGCAAACGTTGCGGAGACAAGGGGGACACGGTGTAGAAGCTCACGGGGATCGTGTAGGGCTGGTCGGCGAGGTCGGGGAGGAGCTGGAGCAAGCGGGGCGGCGATGGCGATCTCGGCGGACCGAGGTTGAAGAAGACGGCGTGGCCGGCATTCGAGGGCGTCCGGCGGGGCGTGGCTCGGTGAGGAGGTCGAGGACGAGGTGGCGGAGCTTCTGGGCGCGTCGGTGAGGCGTGGGGTGGCCGGTGGCCGCGTTGGAGCTCGTCGGTGGCGACGACTGCGCTCCGGCGTTCTTGGGTCCGAGGGGGGAGCGAGGCAAAGAGCGGGGTGGGGGCAAGTGAGAGGTCGGGCGGATCCGTACGGCAACGGGTTGGTCACCCGCGGCGTCGTGCTGGCTAGCGAGGGCCAGGCGGGCAGCTGCGTGCCAGCCCGCGCGGGCGCCGTGCTCAGCCTCGCCTCTGCCAGTAGGCAGAGGTTGAAGACAGGTATGCCCCTGGTGGGCTGGGCCGGTTAGCTGGGCCGCCGGGTAAGGAGGCCCAAGTGGGTGAGGCAGGTGAGTTCTTCTCTCTCTCTCTTTCCTATTTTGTGTTTTCTATTTTTTGCAGTATGTTTTGACTTGGTTTAAATACTAAAACACTTTATAAAATTCTGCAAACTTTTATGGGCACTATCTGATTTAAACCCCAGGCGCTCACCAAGTTTCAGAATATTTGGAGCTACCAAATATTTTATAGGAATTAGTAGCTCCAATTCAAATAAGTATTGACTTAATTCAAAGGCCCAAATAAATATTTCTGTGATTCCTAAAATATTGGCTTGAATTTTACCTCTTGCCAATATTTCCAGAAATGAACAGGAACATTTTCTTGGGTTTATTTGAAGCAATTTTTAATGTTGATCATTTTTAGAAAAGATTTCTGAGGCTTTCCACTTCCCCAATTCAACTTCTATAAATATATACATGATGCATGAATGCTTGTGCAACTAGTTACAACCAATTCTAGGGCTGTGAAAATTGAAAATTTCGGCATGACCTTTGCTAAAAAGTGGACAAATCGAGAACCTGAAATTTGCCAAAACAGAAATGAATCAACATTCCGGCAAAACATATATAGTCCACTCAGCTTCATTCAAACAACAAAGCCACTTGGGCACAAACAACATGACCACTTCAATGAAAAGATATAATCAACAATAAAAGTCTAGGAAGGGATCATCTTTAAAATAAAACTTGCCTAAATAACCTACATAATTAACCTAATTAAACTAGTTAACCTGACTAGTTCTCTGTCAAAGCCCTAACTAAATGTTTGCACTAACCTAGGTAATTAACCTAATTAAACTAGTTAACCTAACTACTTCTCTGTCAAAGCCCTAACTAAATTTTTGCCCTAACCTAGATAATTAACATAATTAAACTAGCTAACATATGCATGAGAGAGAGAGAGGATGGCTCCGGTGGTGGCGAGGGAGGCAGTGGTGGCGAGGGAGGCAGGGGCGTCTCCGGTGACGGCGAGGGAGGCAGTTGTGGCGAGGGAGGATCCGGTGGCGTCGACAGCGGCTCCGGTGGCGTTGATGAGGCCGCGCGGCTCCGTGGCGTTGGGGGCGGCTCCGGTGGCGTCGACGGCGCACGGCTCTGGTGGCTCCGTGGGCGTCGACGTCGTCAGGAGACGGCGGCAAAGTGGGGCGACAGCGAATCGGGGAGACGGCGGTGAGGTGGGTTGAGAGATTTGGGGGGCAAGTGGTGGCCGGGGGGGGGGGGACGGTTTTTTGGTTAAGTCAAAACTAGCAATAGCGCGTTTCGCAGAACGCGCTATAGCTAAGGTAGCTATAGCGCTTTTTCCAAAACACGCTACTGCTATACATATGTAATTTTCTCTCTTTTTTATTTCCTTTTCTGTTTCTATAGCAGGGGTCCTGGAAACGCGCTGCAGCTGCGTTAGCTACAACGCCTCTTACTAACACACGCTACAGCTAAGCCTTTCTCTGTTTTTTCGCTTTTTCATTTATTTTGCTTTACATTTTATTTTTTTCTTTCTCCTTTTTCTGTTTCTTTTATTTTCATTTACTTTTCTATTTGTTTTTCATTTATTTTATTTCCATTAGCAGTAGCGCTGTTACAGGGAAACGCACTGCTACTCATGCCCTAGCGGTAGTGCGCTTCCTGCAAGGTCGCTACTGCTATGCGTAGCCCATCGTTCCAGCAATGGGAATATTAGTAGTAGCGCTTTTATGGGCACACGCGCTACTGCTAGAATCGTATCTGCAGCGCGGTTTATTCTGAACCACTACTGCTATCTAGCACTAGCGCCCTTTTTTTAACCCGCGTTGTTGCTAAATTTTTGTGTATAAGGTTTTCCCTAGTAGTGGGAGGGAGCGTCTCGGGGGCCGTGTCGGTGTCAAAACCAACGGATCTAGGGTAGGGGGTCCCGAACTATGCGTCTGAGGTTGATGGTAACAGGAGACAGGGAACACAAGGTTTACCCAGGTTCGGGCCCTCTCAATGGAGGTAAAACCCTACATCTTGCTAGATTAATATTGATGAGTATGGGAGTTACAAGAGTTGATCTACCACGAGATCGTAATGGCTAAAACCCTAGAAGTCTAGCCTATCTGATTATGATTATGATTCTATGTCTACGGATTAAGCCCTCCGGTTTATATAGACACCGGGGGGGACTAGGGTTGTACAAAGTCGGTTACAGAGAAAGCAATCTTCATATTGGGATGTCAAGCTTGCCTTCCACGCCAAGGAGAGTCTCATCCGGACACGGGGTGAGAGTGTTCGGTCTTGCATCTTCACATTCCATTAGTCCGGCCCACGTACCATAGTCCAGATGCTCGAGGACCCCCTAATCCAGGACTCCCTTAGTAGCCCCTGAACCATACTTCAATGATGAGCTGTCCGGCGCGCAAAGTGGCTTCGACATTGCAACGCGGGTTCCTTCTCTGAATACTCCAACACAGTCTTCGGACGTAAGAAACGTTTCCGCTCTGCAAAACAAATTCCACACACAACCATAGAGAGTATAATATATCTTGAGTCCAATCTGTTGACAACTATTGGTAATGTGACACCACGTCTCCACCCGGTCATTATTTTGAACCGTTTTTTGGCCTGCCGCTTCGAGACGCGGTCTCATTGGCACGTCTTGTCAAAGCAGAGATCGTGTCCCCTTATTGCGGTATTCTCATCAATACGGGTGTGGGTAATCCAGCCGCGCCATTCGCATTACCCTTGGGAACAGGCGAGTTTCAAGGCGAGTGGGGAGGCACTTCATATTCACTGCCTTTATAAGGAGATAAGGATTCCCTTCTTTCACTCACGCCTTCTCCTTCTCCTTGCCCTCCCATTCTCAAGCTCCAGCGCCTGAGTGCTCATCTTTTCCGCCTCAAAGAAGCAATCGACCATGTCCGGATCTGGAGTGCAAGGCAAATGTATGGCCTCCTCCGTCAAGGAGAAGGACATCACCAAGCTTCGGGAGGCTGGGTATCTAGTGATGGAAATCTCCCATCGGCTTCTGTCCAAGGGGCAAATCGTCCCCAGCCCGAAGCCCAATGAGAGGGTGGTGTTTATCCCCATTTTGTCCGCGGGTTAGAGTTTCCTCTCCACCCTTTCTTCCGCGGACTCATGTTTTATTACAGATTAGATTTCTATGATCTAACTCCAAACTCTTTCCTCAACATCTCGGCATTCATTGTCGTGTGTGAGGCTTTCCTTCACATTCCACCCCACTTCGGACTGTGGCTCAAGATCTTCAACGTGAAGCCGAAGGTGGTGGATTTCCAACACACGGAGTGCGGAGGCGCCATGGTGAGCAAGCTGCCCAACATCACATGGCCCAAGGGTACTTTTGCGGAGACCGTCAAAGTGGCAGAAACTGTGGTTCTATATCACAGAGCCCCGCGATACCACCTGGGCCGCGACTCCTGAATTCAAGTCCATAGCTCCAATGTGGCTCACCTCCTGGATAGAGAAGGGCCCAAATTGATCCACATCGGACAAGATGATTGCGCTACAAATGTGCATCCAAAGCATGGTGGACAAAAACATCAAGCTCGTCAACATGATCTAGGTGATGTTAGTTCGCCGGATCCTTCCATGCCAGAGCCGAACTTGCCCTTTGTGGGAATTCGATTCGGAGAAGCACCATACCCTGGAAAGGCTCTTCGGAACCACGCATGAAGATATCTAGAAGTTGCTCTTCAAGGGCAATGAGACACCACCGGAGATGGACGAAGACCGCGAGCACGATTTGGCCCATCCTGCCAGACCCGGAGAAGCACCAGACCCTGGAAAGGCTCTTCGGAACCACGCATGAAGATATCTGGAAGTTTCTCTTCAAGGGCAACGAGACACCACCGGAGACAGATGAAGACCGCGTTTCAAGGTGTATCCTCTACTTGCTTATTCAAGGAAGATACCTAAACTCCACTAGTTATTTCTTCAGGGATGGACAGAGAAAATGGAGCGGACTAAGTGTCCAGCTCCGCTGTCCGAGGAACCAGCCATCCCCCTTCTGACAAAGATGCTGGTTCTAGCACCTTACCAGGCGCCAGAGAAGAAGGCCAAGGGGGCCCGTAGTGGCCTCCGTCGCAAAGGAGCTTCGAACAGGACGTCTGAAGACAACTAGACTCCCTCCTCCGCTGCCGAAGATGACAATGAGGACCAGGAGGAAAGAAGCTCTCCCCCTGAGAGGGGAAAGAAGACGAGGGCGGCCTCCACAAATCTGGAGGCAGAGGCGTCCAAGAGGGGGAAGAGCTCCCCGCGGATAACTCCACGTGGGACGTCGACAGCAGCCCAGAGCCGCGTCGCGGAAACAAGCCCCTGGCCGCATCATGAGTACTCAAAAGACTCTAACATATTCATATATTTGGCCTCTTCGGTTCATAGTTTTAATGCATTAAATCATGCATTTGTAGTCCGGCCCACGACAGCTCCCTGCGATCCTCATCAGGAGGTTCGTTGGATTCAAAGGCGATGGCCAGCAAGTCACCGCCGACCGCTCAATCTCCCACAGCCAAGGGCGACAACGAGGTGCTATCCCAAAGGACCTTCCCGGGCCAGGGAGAGGCTCAGGAGGCTGTCCGGGTGGCGCCAGACGGTGATCCTTCGGCCGTCGGACACCTGGGAGATAGAACCCCCATGGAGACTGAAGATGGGGGCCGTGTCCAGTTCGGACCCCAGCAGTATACGGTTCCGGAGACCTATACGGCTCTGGAATACGACAAGCAACCTTCTTCGAAAGAAGGCGGTGTGGCTATTCCGCCGGTGACCTCTATCCAGCCAGAGGCACCGGATAATCTGCTAGAAGTGCTGCAAGGCGCTTCCATTGTGGAGGAACACCGTATCCTTATGGGTACGGTGGTTGAGAGGGTTCACTCTGTCAAGAACGGACTGACCGAAGCCTGCACCAGCCTGCTGACAGGCTTTGAGGTAAGAGATGTGAAAGAGAAGGTCATAGTATAGACAGTGTAGCCCCTGAGACACTGTCCGGTGTTCGGAAAGAAAACCCGGATAGAGGATCAAGTAATTTTTGCAGGAAACTAACTAAATATGTCTTATGAACACAGGCGTCGCTGCTGGCTGCCACCTATCATGCCGCTGAGGTCTCCGGACTAAAGCAGAGTCTGGAGCGGGCCGAAGAAGAGCTCGGCCTTGTGAAAAGACAACTGGAGGACAAGCAAGGTATGTGGAGACTTGTTGTATATTAGGAAAGAATAAATGATGTATATTGATTGTAGTGCAGTGATATTTGTAGGAGCGGCGACTGAGTTTGAAACCCTTAAGAAAGCACTGGCCGAGGGCGAGGAGAGGGCGACGAACGAACAAGCCGTTCGAAAAAAGCATGAGGCCAGGGTTGGGGAGGTCCAGCAGGAGCTCCAGGACGCTTTGAAGAAATATGAGTCCTTGGAGCGTCAGCAAGCGGACCAAGAGTCCGAACTTGAGAAGGCCCGCTAGAGCTCACAAGAGGCCTGGACTGAAGCCCAAGGTGCCCTCCAGGAAATCCAGGAGGCCAAAAGGATCGCAGCGGGTAAGGCTTTTATTATGCAAAGCAAGTATGTGAAGAAGATGTATCTCTTACTAACCTGAATTTGGAGTTCTCCACGGGCGTTTGCGGATCTGCCGTGTAGTGTTTCTGATGTTGCTAAATTCTTCCGAGCCGAAGAGGGGAGCTCAACGGAGAAGCTGTTCTGGTCGCAATACCTTGCGCCAGAACATCCGGTGCCCTTGGGCGATCAGCTAAAACAACTGGTCGAACTGCATAGGGTGGCTGAACTGTCCAAGAAGGACTTGATAGTCCGGCCGTGGGCAGTCGAAGCTATACCCAGCAGCTACTTCGGTCTCATGAAGCGGCTAGTCGACACCTACCCTCGGCTTGACGCCATCAAGCGGTCGGTTTGTATCGAAGGTGCACGGATGGCCTTCACCCGTGTCAAGATGTAGTGGGCGAAGATGAATGCTGCCACGGTCGTGACCGAAGGACCTCCCGTGGGCAAGGAGCACCGCACGCCCGAGCGATATTTTATCGAAGTCCTTGAAGGATCCCGCATTGTGGTGGAGTAGTGTACGAAGGATGTAATCTTTGAATGAATACAGTTATATTGTCTTGCCCTATATTATAAAAAACAAGTTCGGCTATGTAATATAATGTTTGTTTAATATTTTACCTCATGTGCTGCCGTGTTTATGAAATTTGAGAGTTGGCCAGTCTTCTGCTTCAGCCCCCACATAGGTAGTACGGAGGTGTTCAGGATGGAATCTAAACACTCTTGATCTAATTTGTTTTGTCCTTAAAGGAGGTGTTTAGTGCAACGAACCAGGCAATCAGACTATGTGGCTTTATCACGCTCACTTAGCCATAGGAGTTCTACAATGAAAATTTAGGCGCAACCCCTAGTATCCGAACTAGGGTACTATAAACACCTGATCGGGTGAAAAACCGATTCATCGCATAATGCGGAAAAAACGCTAAAGATTTGAAACCTCCAAAGAGCTGACCGGCTCTCGCCGCATCATGACAGTCAGTTTTCCGCTTTCTCTACAGAGATGCTAATCCGGATAAACCAGGACACAATCGCAGTAGTTCTCCCGTTACTACCCTAGCCAATATAGCGAAACGTAAGGTAGTAAGCATAGGAGCCGGGCAAACCAACTATTGACCAAAGACATGATTCAGAGCCAATGCATATAATGCTAAATTCAGGGTGCCGAACTATGTTGTAGAAAGTGTTTGGACTTTGTTGTCGTATTATGGGTCGCAATGAAGCCCCTAGCAGATTTTAAGCGTACCAAAGTGTATGGTCGCAACTTTGAGAAAATCATCAAAGAAAAAGGAAAAAAGGGTAGTAAGCTAGTGCCGCAGAAGTTGAGCCACAAACTATTTTCACTATAGTTTGATTAATACATCAAAGTGTATTTGTACAAGTGGTGCGATAAGCAACCCGGCTATTTAACATGCCACAACCAAGGGAGAGCTGCGTGCGGGTCCTGAAAGCAGGTAGATTGATCGTTAAAGAGACCATCTAAGAATTCCCTTGTGCGCCAGTGCTTCTTTCCATCTTGGTGTATCTGTCCTGCCGAGACGACCGATGATCAGGTCATCAGAAGAAACATGCAGAAAAAGGACCTAAAAAGGATAAAAAGGAAAAATTGAAGGTATGTGTGTCCAGGAGCGGTCGAGCCGTATTATGGATCACAAGATAGTTCTGCCTTCGTCTATGCCCATGGTATTTTGAGTGCATAGTTATGTACGCGTGGTATGAATGCCGCTTCTTGGTTGGGACTGGGATGGAGGCCGAATTGCTAGTCGAGCTCTTGACGAGCTGGGCTGTCCTGCTATAGAGTAGTCCGGACTCGTTTGACAGTGTACGGGAGCTCGGCCAACGAATTAAGGTTCTACTTAAGGAGGCCGCTATATACTTCTGCTGCTAACGTAGCAGTGTGCTCCTCGGTACGGAGGGAGCGTTCCATGTTTCCATTGACTGCTATGACACCGCGTGGACCGGGCATCTTGAGCTTAAGATAAGCATAGTGTGGCACCACGTCGAAGCGTGCAAATGCGGTTCGTCCGAGCAGTGTGAGATAGCCGCTGTGAAAGGGGACGATATCGAAGATCAGCTCTTCGCTTCGGAAGTTTTTCGGAGATCCAAAGACAACATCTAGTGTGATTGAGCCCGTACAGTGGGCCTCTACACCTGGTATGACTCCTTTAAAGGTAGTCTTTGTGGGCTTAATTCTTGATGGATTAACGCCCATTTTGCGTGTTGTATCCTGATAGAGCAGGTTCAGGCTGCTACCACCATCCATGAGGACTCGCGTGAGGTGAAATCCATCAATGATTGGCTCGAGGACTAGTGCGGCTGAACCACCATGACGGATACTGGTCGGATGGTCCCTGCGATTGAAAGTGATCGGGCAGGAAGACCATGGGTTGAACTTTGGGGTGACTGGCTCTATCACGTAGACGTCCCTGAGTGCGTGCTTGCGTTCCCTCCTAGGGATGTGGGTAGCGTATATCATGTTTACCGTTTTAACTTGGGGGAAACTTCTTCTGTCCCCCTGTGTTCGGTGGCCGGGGCTCCTCGTCATCGTCCTCGCTTTGTGACCCCTTCTCCTTGTTCTCGGCATTGAACTTGCCGGCCTGATTGAAAACCCAACAGTCTCTGTTGGTGTGATTGGCTGGTTTGTCAGTAGTGCCGTGTATCTGGCATGGGTGTTCGAGTATGCGGTCCAAGTTGGATGGGCCCGAATTGTTCCTTTTGAATGGCTTCTTCCGCTGGCCGGACTTGGATCCGCTAAATCCAACATTGACCGCCGTGTTGTCGGTATTATCACCGTTGTTTCGACGCTTATGTCTGTTGCATCGGGGCTTGCTGTTGCTATTTTTGGTTTCCGTGGTGCCAGGTTCGCTTGCACTGTTACTGCTACGGGCTAGCCAGCTATCTTCGCCCGCGCAAAAGCGGGTCATAAGTGCCGTAAGGGCTGCCATGGACTTTGGCTTCTCTTGGCCGAGGTGTCGGCGAGCCATTCGTCCCGGATGTTGTGTTTAAAGGCCGACAAGGCTTCAGCATCTAGACAATCGATGATCTGGTTCTTTTTAGTTAAGAACCTAATCCAGAATTTCCTGGCTGACTCTCCGAGCTGTTCAATTATGTGACTTAAGTCATCAGCATTCGGAGGTCGAACATATGTACCTTGGAAGTTGTCAAGGAAGGCCTCTTCCAAGTCCTCCCAGTTGCCAATGGAGTTTTCAGGCAGACTGTTCAACCAGTGCCAGGCTAGTCCTTTGAGTTTTAGTGGGAGGTATTTGATGGCATGGAGATCACGCTGCAGGCCATATGAATGTGAAGAAGAAAGTCCTTGATCCATACCGCAGGGTCTGTTGTCCCATCGTATGATTCGATGTTTACGGATTTAAACCCTTCTGGGAATTCGTGCTCCATTACTTCGTCAGTGAAGCAAAGTGGGTGAGCGGCGCCTCTATATCGGGCCACGTCGCGACGTAGCTCGGATGGAGTCCGTCTGCGGTTCTTGGCCCGGGCGTGAGTATGACTATTGCGTCCGGCTAGATAGCCGTTATCGTGTGTCGGGGCATGTCCTTGTGATCCATAGGTCGATCTGTTCTGACCTGCTCTACTGTCCTACTCCTGCCGTAGGTCATATGTGTGTCCCCGAGCTTTTTTGTCTCTGCCTTTATGGTGAGGCAGGGCAGGCTGGTGTTCGGCTCGAGTTGCTGCTTTATCCCGACCACGTGTTGGTCGGTCAGCCGCATTGCGCGATGATGGTACGGGCTCCAACGCCTCGTCATCGAACTGAGGTAGCAATTTGCGCTTCGGGTAACTTTTGGCTGCGCGCTTGAGGCTATATTCCTCGGCTGCCAGGACATCAGTCCATCTATCATTGAGCAAATCTTGATCAGCTTGAAGCTGTTGTTGTTTCTTTTTCAAGCTCCTTGCAGTGGCTATTAGCTGGTGCTTGAAGCGCTCATGCTCGAGAGGTTCCTCAGGCATGATAAAATCCTCGGTGCCGAGGCTCGCCTCATCCTCGGAGAGCGGAAGATAATAACTGTCATCTGAGTCTTCGTGTGCGACATGTTCATCAGGGCTAACTTGCTCATCTTCTCGTTCATCTTGGTCGGAAGTTGCCTCAACAGGGTCTTCATTGTCTTCGGCACCGTCCGGAGTGTTATCTTCTCCTGTGCCGGTGTTGCTGTCTTTGCTGCAGTGTGACTTAGAGTGGCACCGCTGACGCCGGTGCTTTGGTTGTATCTCAGGAGGTTTATCCTCAACTGGATCTTCCTTGTCATCGCCTCTATTCTTTTTTGGTGCATCCACCATGTATACGTCATACGAGGAAGTGGCCGTCTAGCATCCAGTAAACGGAGGGTTTTGGGCCTCTTCTTCTCCGGCACCGTCGTCCATACCGTTGATGTCATCGGAGCCATAATCGAGCATGTCAGTTAAGTCTTCAATAGTGGCTATTAAGTGGGCAGGGGTGGGAAGCGAAATTCTCCGTCATCAGCCTCCAGTTCGAACCAGATATAATTCGGTTGTGAGTCCTCCACTAAGGAGAGTGTTTTTAATGAGTTTAGCACGTCACCTAAAGGCGAGTGTCAGAATATGTCCGTGGAGCTGAATGCAACAATCAACGCCCGATCAATCTCGTCATGCACGGACGCACATGCTTCGGAACCTGTAGCCGGAAACGTGTCCGAGGTTCTGGTAACACAGATCTCACTTGAGGTTGGGTTTGTGTGCGGCTCCAACACCGCTAAATCCGCGGCCGCCATGGCGAGGTTGAGCCTCCCATCCTTGGATGGCGTGATCTGCTCTGGATCTAGAGCCGGAGCAGTTGCAGGTTCTATCTCCTGGGTGTGGTTTGATGACAAATTTAAGTCATGTTAATCGTGGTGATAGGGAGCGGCTACTGCCGCGGTCTCGAATCCGTCAAAGATCAAGTGTCCGCGGATGTCCGCGAGATAGTTCAACCTTCCAAATCTGAGCTGATGGCTAGGGGCATAGCTATCGATCTTCTCTATATGGCCAAGCGAGTTGGCCCGCAGTACGGAGCCACCGAACACGAAGATCTGTCCGGGGAGGAAGGTTTCTCCCTTGGCAATGTTGTTATGGATGATTGACGGGGCCATCAAACCACTTGACGATGACATAGCGGAACTCCCAATGAAAGCACCAATGTCAGTGTCAAAACCCGCGGATCTTGGGTAGGTGGTCCCAAACTATGCGTCTGAGGTTGATGGTAACATGAGACGGGGAACACAATGTTTACCCAGGTTCGAGCCCTCTCGATGGAGGTAAAACCCTATGTCCTGCTAGATTAATATTGATGAGTATGGGGGGTTACAAGAGTTGATCTACCATGAGATCGCAATGGCTAAAACCCTAGAAGTCGAGCCTATGTGATTATAATTATGTTTCTCTGTCTCTACGGACTAAGACCTCCAGTTTATATAGACAACGGGGGGACTAGGGTTGTACAAAGTCGGTTACAAAGAAAGGAATCTTCATATTGAGATGCCAAGCTTGCCTTCCACGCCAAGGAGAGTCCCATCTGAACATGGGTGAGAGTCTTCGGTCTTGCATCTTCACAGTCCATTAGTCCGGCCCACATACCATAGTTCGGACGCCCAAGGACCCCCAAATCTCGGACTCCCTCAAGCCGACGGGCGACGGGCCTCCAGTGGTGGCGCCGTAGGTCACTCCGGCAGTCGAGCCGGCGAGGGTGCCGGAGAGGGCATTGGAGAAGGCGCCGGACATGGAAGAGGTCAGCAGGGAGTACACCCTGGTGCCTAGGCCAGGGGGCCGCCGGGTCGCAGCCGGCTCGGGGCGAGACTAGCGAGGTCTTCTTCAGGCCCCTGACCCAGGAGGAGGCGGCGATGGCCGCCGTGAACTGGTGCCTACGATGGCGGACGGACAGGATCCAGGTCTTCGCCCAGGCCGAGGTGGAGCAGACGCGAGAGTTGGAGCAAGCTATGTTCGTAAGTTCTCCCTCATCTTCCGCTTTTCTTTTTTGTTGCTTCTTCTGGGTGGGGGCGCGCTAACGCACCCAGTGGGTGTAGCCCCCAAGATTCAGGCCAACTGTGTAGCAGTTGGTTCGAATTTTCAACCACTATCTCGTGCTGATCGTTGCTCCCTACAGCAACTGGACTCCTTCCGGGTCAGCGTCTTAAACCGGCTCCTGGAGAAGCACCGGCACCTCAAGGAGTAGCTTGCCGCCAAGAAGGAGGAGCTCTGCATCGCCGCAGGTATTTTTCTTGTGTACTCTTTTTAGTGGGGGCGTGCTAGCGCACCCACTAGGTGTAGCCCCCGAGATTCTGGCCAACTACGTAGTAGTTGGGTCGAATCTTAAAGTGGTTATTTGTTTCTGAGTCTTTCTTCCACAACCGAGGTGTTGTATTGGAAGACCCGGCTGATTTGGACCGGCTTCCTTTACGACCGGCTTGTTGCCAACACCGGCAGTCTTGGGGCTGAGGTGGCGGAGGCGAAGGCGGAGGCGATAGGAGCCCGGTAGGCGCTTGACAAGGCCATCCGGCTGTAGGAGCGGCTGGCGGGCGACAAGAGCCGTCTTGAGGCTGACATGGAGTGCCTTAAGGCGAAGGCCTCCAAGGTCATGGAGGCGTAGCAGGCCCTTGCCGAGGCTGACCAGCAACGCGGCAAGCTGGCCAATGACAAGGGCCAGCTCCAGGCCGAGGTGGAGCGCCTGATGGTGTTCGGGCTCGCGATTGAGGAGGCCCGTCGGGCGGAAACCCGTTGCCGTGAGGAGGCTGAGAAGGCGACCAAGGCCAAGGACGCCGAGTTGAAGGCGACCCTTGCCAAGGTCACCGACTTGGAGAAGACGCTCCAGGAGCGCGACCGCACCATTGTCAGGGAGTAGCGCGGTACGTTGCTTGAAGCGCAGCACCTGGAAGAGTCCTTCTCCAGTAAGTGCTTTTCTTGGGTTCTGCCAGGGTGGAATGCCGGCTTATTTTCCTTGGTGATTGATCTGATTTGCTCTACTTTTCTATAAGGACCTCCCCGGAGATGTGCTAGCTGGCGCAAGAGGCCGTCCGCTTTCAGTGAGACCGATACGTCTCCAACATATCTATAATTTTTGATTGCTCCATGCTATATTATCTACTGTTTTGGACTATATTGGGCTTTATTTTCCACTTTTATATTATTTTTGGGACTAACCTATTAACCGGAGGCCCAGCCCAGAATTGTTGTTTTTGCCTATTTCAGTGTTTCGGAGAAACGGAATATTAAACGGAGTCCAAACGGAATGAAACCTTCGGAAACATGATTTTCTCATCAGATAAGATCCAGGAGACTTGGACCCTCCGTCAAGAAAGCAACGAGGCAGTCACGAGGGTGGAGGGCGCCCCCTAGGGCGCACCCCCTGCCTCGTGGGCCCCTCGAAGCTCCACCGACGTACTTCTTCCTCCTATATATACCTACGTACCCCCAGACAATCGGGGACGGAGCCAAAAACCTAATTCCACCGCCGCAACTTTCTGTATCCATGAGATCCCATCTTGGGGCTTGTTCCAGAGCTCCGCCAGAAGGGGCATCGATCACGGAGGGCTTCTACATCATCATCCAAGCCCCTCTGATGAAGTGTGAGTAGTTTATTTCAGACCTATGGGTCCATAGTTAGTAGCTAGATGGCTTCTTCTCTCTTTTTGGATCTCAATACAATGTTCTCCCCCTCTCTCGTGGAGATCTATCCTATGTAATCTTCTTTTTGCGGTGTGTTTGTTGAGACGATGAATTGTGGGTTTATGATCAAGTCTATCTATGAATAATATTTGAATCTTCTCTAAATTCTTTTATGTATGATTGGTTATATTTGCAAGTCTCTTCGAATTATCAGTTTGGTTTGGCCTACTAGATTGGTTTTTCTTGCCATGGGAGAAGTGCTTAGCTTTGGGTTTGATCTTGCGTTGTCCTTTCATAGTGACAGAAGGGGCAGCAAGGCACGTATTGTATTGTTGCCATCGAGGATAACAAGGTGGGGTTTTTATCATATTGCATGAAACTATCCCTCTACATCATGTCATCTTGCTTAAGGCGTTACTCTATTTTTAACTTAATACTCTAGATGCATGCTGGATAGCGGTCAATGAGTGGAGTAATAGTAGTAGATGCAGGCAGGAGTCGGTCTACTTGTCTCGAATGTGATGCCTATATACATGAGCATACCTATATATTCTCATAACTATGCTCAATTTTGTCAATTGCTCAACAGTAATTTGTTCACCCACCGTAGAATACTTATGCTCTTGAGAGAATCCACTAGTGAAACCTATGGCCCCCGGGTCTCTTTCTCATCATATCAATCTCCATCACTTTATTATTGCTTTGCTTTTACTTTGCTTTTACCTTTTACTTTGCATCTATATACCAAAAATACAAAAAATATTATTTATCATCTCTATCAGATCTCACATTCGTAAGTGACCGTGAAGGGATTGATAACCCCTAAGTGCGTTGGTTGCGTTGAGCTATTGTTTTTGTGTAGGTACGAGGGACTCGCGCGTAGCCTCCTACTGGATTGATACCTTGGTTCTCAAAAACTGAGGGAAATACTTACGCTACTTTGCTACATCATCCTCTCCTCTCCGGGGAAATCCAACGCAGTGCTCAAGAGGTAGCAGAGACCCGCAGGGAGTTGTGGGCTCCGGGACCAACCCGCTGCGACCTCTTGAGCATGTGTTGGTTTTCCCTTGAAGAGGAAAGGGTGATGCAGCAAAGTAGCGTAAGTATTTCCCTCAGTTTTTGAGAACCAAGGTATCAATCCAGTAGGACATTACACGCAAGTCGCCTAGTACCTGCACAAACAAATAAGAAGCTTGCAACCAACGCGATAAAGGGGTTGTCAATCCCTTCACGGCCACTTGCAAAAGTGAGATCTGATAAAGATAATAAGATAAATATTTTTGGTATTTTTGTATAGATTGGAAAGTAAACATTGCAAAATAAATAGTAAACTAGAATTGTAGATCGGAAACTTATATAATGTAAAGTAGACCCGGGGGCCATAGGTTTCACTAGTGGCCTCTCTCAAGATAGCATATATTACGGTGGGTGAACAAATTACTGTCGAGCAATTGATAGAAAAGCACATAGTTATGATGATATCTAGGCATGATCATGAAAATAGGCATCATGTCCGTGTCAAGTAGACCAAAACAATTCTGCATCTACTACTATTACTCCACACATCGACCGCTATCGAGCATGCATCTAGAGTATTAAGTTCATAAGAACAGAGTAACACATTAGGCAAGATGGCATGATGTAGAGGGATAAACTCAAGAAATATAATATAAACCCCATCTTTTTATCCTCGATGGCAACAATACAATATGTTCCTCTGGGAAAGGACACCGCAAGATTGAACCCAAAGCTAAGCACTTCTCCCATTGCAAGAAAGATCAATCTAGTAGGGCAAACCAAACTAATAATTCAAAGAGACTTGCAAAGATATCAAATCATGCATATAAGAATTCAGAGAAAAATCAAATATTGTTCATAGATAATCTTAATCATAAACCCACAATTCATCGGATCTCGAAAAACACACCACAAAAAGAATTACATCGAATAGATCTCCAAGAACATCGAGGAGAACTTTGTATTGAGATCCAAAGAGAGAGAATAAGCCATCTAGCTAATAACTATGGACCCAAAAGTCTATGGTAAACTACTCACACATCATCGAAGAGGCTATGGTGTTGATGTAGAAGCCCTCCATGATCGAATCCCCCTCCGGCAAATCGCCAGAAAAGGTCTCCAGATGGGATCTCACGGGTACAGAAGGTCACGGCGGTGGAAAAGTGGTTTTATGGCTCTCCTTCATGTTTTCAGTGTATAAGAGTATATATAGGCGTAGGAAGTAGGTCGGTGAAGCTACGAGGGGCCCACGAAGGTGGGGGGCGCGCCTGGCCCCCCTGGGCGCACCGCCCTACCTCGTGGCCACCTCGTTGCTACCTTGACCTCCACTCCAAGTATCATGGATTGCGTTTGTTCCAAAAAAGGTCCTCGCGAAGGTTTCATTCCATTTGGATTCCGTTTGATATTCCTTTTCTGTGAAACACTGAAATAGGCAAAACAACAACAAATGGCACTGGGCCTCCGGTTAATAGGTTAGTCCCAAAAATAATATAAAAGTGCATATTAAAGCCCATTAAACATCCAAAACAGATAATATAATAGCATGGAACAATCAAAAAATTATAGATACGTTGGAGACGTATCAGCATCCCCAAGCTTAATTCCTGCTCGTCCTCGAGTAGGTAAATAATAAAAACAGAATTTTTATGTGGAATGCTACCTAGCATAATTTTCAATGTAATTTTATTTATTGTGGCATGAATATTCAGATCTGAAAGATTCAAGACAAAAGTTCAATAGTGACATAAAAATAATAATACTTCAAGCATACTAACAAAGCAATCATGTCTTCTCAAAATAACATGGCCGAAGAAAGTTATCCCTACAAAATCATATAGTATGGCTATGCTCTATCTTCATCACACAAAATATTTAAATCATACACAACTCTGATGACAAGCCAAGCAATTGTTTCATACTTTTGATGTTATCAAACTTTTTCAATCTTCATGCAATACTTGAGTGTGAGCCATGGACATAGCACTATATGTGGAATAGAATGGTGGTTGTGGAGAAGACAAAAAGGAGAAGATAGTCTCACATAAACTAAGCGTATCAATGGGCTATGGAGATGCCCATCAATAGATATCATTGTGAGTGAGTAGGGATTGACATGCAACGGATGCACTAGAGCTATAAGTGTATGAAATCTCAACTAAAGAAACTAAGTGGGTGTGCATCCAACTCGCTTGCTCATGAAGACCTAGGGCATTTTGAGGAAGCCCATCATTGGAATATACAAGCCAAGTTCTATAATGAAAAATTCCCACTAGTATAGGAAAGTGACAAAATAGGAGACTCTCTATCATGAATATCATGGTGCTACTTTGAAGCACAAGTGTGGAAAAAGGATAGCAGCATTACCCCTTCTCTCTTTTTCTCTCATTTTTTTATTTGGGCCTTTTTCTCTCTTTTTTATGGCCTCTTTTTTCGTTCGGAATCTCATCCCGACTTGTGGGGGAATCATAGTCTCCATCATCCTTTCCTCACATGGACAATGCTCTAATAATGAAGCTCATCACACTTTTATTTACTTACAACTCAAGAATTACAACTCGATACTTAGAACAAAATATGACTCTATGTGAATGCCTCTGGCGGTGTACCGGGATGTGCAATGAATCAAGAGTGACATGTATGAAATAATTATGAATGGTGGCTTTGCCACAAATACGATGTCAACTACATGATCATGCAAAGCAATATGACAATGATGAAGCGTGTCATAATAAACGGAACGGTGGAAGGTTGCATGGCAATATATCTCGGAATGGCTATGGGAATGCCATAATAGGTAGGTATGGTGGCTGTTTTGAGGAAGGTATATGGTGGGTTTATGGTACTGGCGAAAGTTGTGCGGTACTAGAGAGGCTAGCAATGGTGGAAGGGTGAGAGTGCGTATAATCCATGGACTCAAGATTAGTCATAAAGAACTCACATACTTATTGCAAAAATCTATTAGTTATCGAAACAAAGTACTACGCGCATGCTCCTAGCAGGATAGATTGGTAGGAAAAGACCATCGCTCGTCCCCGACCGCCACTCATAAGGAAGACAATCAATAAATAAATCATGCTCTGACTTCATCACATAACGGTTCACCATACGTGCATGCTACGGGAATCACAAACTTTAACACAAGTATCTCTCAAATTCACAACTACTCAACTAGCATGACTCTAATATTACCATCTTCATATCTCAAAACAATCATCAAGTATCAAACTTCTCATAGTATTCAATGCACTTTATATGAAAGTTTTTATTATACCCATCTTGGATGCCTATCATATTAGGACTAATTTCATAACCAAAGCAAATTACCATGCTGTTCTAAAAGACTCTCAAAATAATATAAGTGAAGCATGAGATATCAATAATTTCTATAAAATAAAACCATCACCGTTCTCTAAAAAGATATAAGTGAAGCACTAGAGCAAAATTATCTAGCTCAAAAGATATAAGTAAAGCACATAGAGTATTCTAATAAATTCTGATTCATGTGTGTCTCTCCCAAAGGGTGTGTACAGCAAATATGATTGTGTTAAAATAAAAAGCAAAGACTCAAATCATACAAGACGCTCCAAGCAAAACACATATCATGTGGTGAATAAAAATATAGCCTCAAGTAAATTTACCGATAGACGAAGACGAAAGAGGGGATGCCTTCCGGGGCATCCCCAAGCTTAGGCTTTTGGTTGTCCTTGAATTTTACCATGGGGTGCCTTGGGCATACCAAATCTTAGGCTCTTGCCACCCCTTATTGCAAAATCCATCAAATCTTTACCCAAAAACTTGAAAACTTCACAACACAAAACTCAACAGAAAATCTCATGAGCGCCGTTAGTATAAGAAAACAAACCACCACTTTAAGGTACTGTAATAAACTCATTATTTATTTGTATTGGTGTTAACCCTACTGTATTACAACTTCTCTATGGTTCATACCCCCCGATACTAGCCATAGATTCATCAAAATAAGCAAACAACACAACAAAAACAGAATCTGTCAAAAACAGAACAGTCTGTAGTAATCTGTAGGTTTCGAATACTTATGTAACTCGGAAAATCCTGACAAATTAGGACATCCTAAATAATTTGTTTAGTGATCTACTGCAGTTGGAATTGGTATTTTATCACTCTCACGTTAAAAATAAAAATTATTCTCGTGATCACATACTTTCTGTTTTTTTACAGCAAGATCAAATAAAAATCACCCAAGAAGATCCTAACGGCTTTACTTGGCACAAACACTAATTAAAACATAAAAAACACAATCATAAAAGAGGATATATGATTTATTTATTACTAAATAGGAACAAAAAGCAATGAACAAAAATAAAATTGGGTTGCCTCCCAACAAGCGCTATCGTTTAACGCCCCTAGCTAGGCATAAAAACAAGGATAGATCTAGGTATTGTCATCTTTGGTATGCAATCCATATGTGGCTCTCATAATAGATTCATAAGGTAATTTAATTTTCTTTCTAGGAAAGTTTTACATGCCTTTCCTTAAAAGAAATTGGAATCTAATAATTTTCCTTATTTCATGTCAATAATTGCACCAATCGTTCTAAGGAAAGGTCTACCAAGAATAATAGGACATGTAGGATTGCAATCTATATCAAGAATGATGAAATCTATGAGCACATAATTCCTATTTGCAACAATAAGAACATCATTAATCCTTCCCATAGGTTTCTTAATGGTGGAATCCGCAAGATGCAAATTTAAAGAACAATCATCAAATTCACAGAAACTTAGCACATCACACAAAGTTTTTGGAATCGTGGAAACATTAGCACCCAAATCATGTAAAGCATAACATTCATGACCTTTAATATTAATTTTAATAGTAGGTTCCCACTCATCATAAAGTTTTCTAGGGATAGAAACTTCTAGTTCAAGCTTTTCTTTATGGGATTGCATTAAAGCATCAATGATGTGTTTGGTAAAAGCATTATTTTGACCATAAGCATGAGGAGAATTTAGCACTGATTGTAACAAGGAAATACAATCTATCAAAGAGCAATTATCATCATTAAATTCCTTGAAATCCAAAATAGTGGGTTCAATTCTATGTAAAGTTTTGACCTCTTCAATCCCACTTTTATTAATTTTTGCATCAAGATCTAAAAACTCCGAATCATTGGGACGCCTTCTAACTAAAGTTGACTCATATCCAGTCCCATCTTTATCAAGATTAATATTGGAAAACAAAGATTTAATAGGAGACACACCAATAACTTTTAGATCTTCATCATTATTATCATGAAAACTAGAAGAACACGCTTTCACAAAGCAATCTTTCTTAGCACGCATCCAAGCGGTTCTTTCTTTGCACTCATCAATGGAAATTCTCATGGATTTGAGAAACTCATTGATATCATGCTTAGGTGGAATAGATATAAGTTTCAAATAATCAACATCAAGAGAAATTCTATCCACGCTCCTAGCCAACTCATCAATCTTAAGCAATTTTTCTTCAATCAAAGCATTGAAATTCTTTTGTAAACTCATAAATTCTTTAACACTAGTCTCAAAATCAGAGGGCATATTATTAAAATTTCCATAAGAGTTGTTGTAAGAATTACCATAATTATTAGAGGAATTACTAGGGAATAGCCTAGAATTAAAATGTCCTCTATACGCGTTGTTACCAAAATTGTTCCTACCAAGAAAATTCACATGCATATTATTATTCGCAATCAAAGTGGACAAGGGAACATCATTAGGATCAGAAGAAACACTCTTATTAGCAAAAAAACTTCATAAGTTCATCCATCTTTCCACTCAAAACATTAATCTCTTCTATCGCATGAACTTTTTTACAAGTAGATCTTTCGGTGTGCCATTGAGAATAATTAACCATAATATTATCTAGGAGTTTAGTAGCTTCTCCTAAAGTGATTTCCATAAAAGTGCCTCCCGCGGCCGAATCTAAAAGATTTCTAGAAGCAAAATTCAATCCAGCATAAAACTTCTGTATAATCATCCATAAATTCAAACCATGTGTAGGGCAATTACGTATCATTAATTTCATCCTCTCCCAAGCTTGTGCAACATGCTCATGATCAAGTTGCTTAAAATTCATAATATCATTTCTAAGAGAGATGATCTTAGTGGGAGGAAAATACTTAGAGATAAAAGCATCTTTGCACTTATTCCATGAATCAATATTATTTTTAGGCAAAGAAGAGAACCAAGTTTTAGCACGATCTCTAAGTGAAAATGGAAATAGCTTCAATTTAACAATATCATTATCCACATATTTCTTCTTTTGCATATCACATAAATCAACAAAGCTATTTAGATGGGTAGCGGCATCTTCACTAGGAAGGCCAGCAAATTGATCTTTCATGACAAGATTCAGCAAAGCAATATTAATTTCACAAGATTCAGCATCGGAGTGCTAATAAAATAATTGTTGTTGGTATTGGTAAAGTCACATAATTTAGTATTGTCTTGAGCCATCGTGACAAACAATCAATCCAACACACAATTACACAAGAGGCAAGCGAAAGAAGGCAACGGAAAAAGGGCGAACAGAAAAGAGGCGAATAAAACGGCAAGGGTGAAGTGGGGGAGAGGAATACGAGAGGCAAATGGCAAATAATGTAATGCGAGGTGTAAGAGTTTGTGATGGGTACTTGGTATGTCTTGACTTGAGTGTAGATCTCCCCGGCAACGGCGCCAGAAATCCTTCTTGCTACCTCTTGAGCATGCGTTGGTTTTCCCTTGAAAAGGAAAGGGTGATGCAGCAAAGTAGCATAAGTATTTCCCTCAGTTTTTGAGAACCAAGGTATCAATCTAGTAGGATATTACATGCAAGTCGCCTAGTACCTGCACAAACAAATAAGAACCTTGCAACCAACACGATAAAGGGGTTGTCAATCCCTTCACGGCCACTTGCAAAAGTGAGATCAGATAAAGATAATAAGATAAATATTTTTAGTATTTTTGTATAGATTGGAAAGTAAAGATTGCAAAATAGTAAACTAGAATTGTAGATCAAAAACTTATATAATGTAAAGTAGGCCCGGGGGCATAGGTTTCACTAGTGGATTCTCTCAAGATAGCATATATTACGGTGGGTGAACAAATTACTGCCGAGCAATTGATAGAAAAGCGCATAGTTATGATGATATCTAGGCATGATCATGAACATAGGCATCACGTCCATGTCAAGTAGACCGAAACGATTCTGCATCTACTACTATTACTCCACACATCGACCGCTATCCAACATGCATCTAGAGTATTAAGTTCATAAGAACAGAGTAACGCATTAGGCAAGATGACATGATGTAGAGGGATAAACTCAAGCAATATGATATAAACCCCATCTTTTTATCCTTGATGGCAACAATACAATACATGCCTTCCTACCCCTACTGTCACATGGAAAGGACACCGCAAGATTGATCCCAAAGCTAAGCACTTCTCCCATTGCAAGAAAGATCAATCTAGTAGGCCAAACCTGTAACGCCCACGATGCGGCTATATCTCCCACATGTCGAAGCACGACTTAGAGGCATAACCGCATTATAAGAAATGTCGCAAGTGGGGTAATCTTCACACAACCCATGTATTGAATAAGGAAAGAGATACATAGTAGGCTTACAATCGCCACGTCACACAATAGCATAAATAACATCACATTCATCCAGATACAATCAAGGTCCGACTACGAAACCAAAATAAAGACAACCCCAAACGCATAATGTCCCCGATCGCCCCAACCAGGCTCCACTATTGATCGTCTGGAAAGGAAACGTAGTATCATCCTGAGTCCTCATCGAACTACCACTTGAGCTCAGTCGAATATCCTAGAACGGTATCATCGGTCCCTGCATCTAGTTTTGGAAGGAATCTGTGAGTCACGGGGACTCAGCAATCTCACACCCTCGCTATCAAGACTATTTAAGCTTATAGGTAGGGTAAAAGGTATGAGGTGGAGCAGCAGCAAGCACTAGCATATATGGTGGCTAACATACGCAAATGAGAGCGAGAAGAGAAAGGCAAGGCCCGGTCGAGAAACTATGATCAAGAAGTGATCCAGGAACAACCTACGTTCAAGCATAACACGAGACCGTGTTCTCTTCCCGGACTCCGCCGAAAAGAGACCATCACGGCCACACACTCTGTTGATTCATTTTAATTAAGTTAAATTTCAGGTTTTCTACAACCGGACATTAACAAATTCCCATCTGCCCATAACCGCGGGCACGGCTTTCAAAAGTTCAAATCCCTGCAGGGGTGTCCCAACTTAGCCCATCACAAGCTCTCACGGTCAACAAAGGATATTCCTTCTCCCAAGAAAACTCGATCAGACTCGGAATCCCGGTTACAAGACATTTCGACAATGGTAAAACAAGTCCAGCAAGAGCACCCGCTGTGCCGACAAATCACGATAGGAGCTGCACATATCTCATTCTCAAGGCACACGGATAGGCTAAGTGTACGGGAGCCAACGTAACCCAAGTTGCCAAGGGACGGCCCCGCACGGTGCTCTAGGTTGGACCAACACTCAGAGGAGCACTGGCCCAGGGGTTTAAAATAAAGATGACCCTTGAGTCCGCGAAACCCAATGGAAAAGGCTAGGTGGCAAATGGTAAAACCAAGGTTGGGCCATGTTGGAGGAGTTTTATTCAAGGCGAACTGTCAAGGGGTCCCCATTATAACCCAACCGTGTAAGGAACGCAAAATCAAGGAACATAACACTGGTATAACGAAAACTAGGGCGGCAAGAGTGGAACAAAACACCAAGCATAAGGACGAGCCTTCCACCCTTTACCAAGTGTATAGATGCATTAAAGTAGACAAGATATAGTAGTGATATCCCAACAATAAACATGTTCCAACAAGGAACAAACTCCAATCTTCACCTGCAACTAGCAACGCTATAAGAGGGGCTGAGCAAAGCGGTAACATAGCCAAACAATGGTTTGCTAGGACAAGGTGAGTTCGAGGTTTGACAGGGCAATATGGGAGGCATGATAAGAAAGTGGTAGGTATCGAAGCATAGGCATAGCAATAGAGCGAGCATCTAGCAAGCAAAGATAGAAGTGATTTCGAGGGTATGGTCATCTTGCCTGCAAGGTTCTCCGAGTTGACGTTAGCTTGATCCTCGTAAGCGTACTCAACGGGTTCCTCGATCACGTACTCGTCTCCCGGCTCTATCCAAAGCAATAACAAAAACAAAGGGAACCACAATCAACCACGTGCAGTGCACAAACAACATGATGCAAAACATGTCATGACATGCGGGATGTGATATGCAATTTGTATGCATGTTTCGGAAAGGAAATATTGATCCTGGCCTCAACTTGGAAAACCAAGAGTGCCGCTGGAAAGATGAGTTGATTTTAGTCGAAGTTGATATAAATATCACCGGAATCGGATGCACGGTTTGCAAATGGCAAGCAAAACAATAATGGCACAAAGTTGCGAATAACAGCACGAGGCCGTCTAAATGCATCAAGAACAACAAGCTACTGCACTCTAACATATCAACAAAACACATGGCAGGGATCCACTCAAGATGCTTAACAAAATATGAACACTGAGCTATGGCTAATTCACACAATAGCAGGTTCAAACAAGCATGGCAAAAGTGAAAAAGATATCAGGTTACAGACTTTGTGAAAATAACATGTCAGGAATTTAACATCAGGAAGCAATGTTTAGAGCACGATAACAACATGCTACAGTAACATATCATGGCAAAGCAAGGCATGGCATGAAGCTACTCAAAGCATACAACAAAAGTCCCTTACTGACCATAAGCCAAAAGGGATCAAAAAATACAATGGCAACCATGTGAACATAGCAACTTTTGTTAACAGATTCAGACATAGCAGAAAACTGGAACATGGCAAAACAGATGACAAGTAGGCATGTTTACGAGCTCGATGCACTCACCACAAGGCATTGCATGACCAAGTAAGCATACACCCAGCAAGTAGACATGGCATAGAAGCTAAACATGGCAAGAACAACCTCATAGCATGCACGGATCAACTACAACAACCTCGGCAAAATTGCTTAACATGTAAACAATCTGCCAGGAACAATTTATAGCAAAAGTAGAGCTCGATTGAGTCAAGCTAGGGTGCTCATAATTTCAAACAAAGGCATGGATGGATAGAGCACAACAATATCTACAAAACATCCTTACCGATCATGCTCAAAAGAGGCATGGATCACTCTGTAGCGACAAGAATACATGGCATAAAAATATAATCAGGAAAATGACTTGGAAGATTTCTAAGTCCCTGAAATCAGCAACATTACGAGAGCTACTTTTCATGCTTGTGCTACTCACCACAAAGATCACAAAAATACATGGCATACACCCCTGTAAAGATGGCATGGTGTACCACAAAACACATGTAGGGCTCAAGTTCATAGGAGGCACACAATAATCATGGCAAAAATGACAAATGTCCAATTACTGATAAGAATTTGAAACTAACATTGCATAGCACTCTTGTCACAGCATTTAGGGCATCAAGATGAGCTCAAATGAACATGGTGCAATGGAATTAAATGAAGTACTCGTCGATACGAACAATTTGATATGCTACACGTCCAAAATGGAGCCACGGATGCAGAGATATGGCATGATGAAATATGCTAAAAATTACTGAAACGGGGCAAAAGTCAACCGTCTTAGATCTAGGGTTCGTTCGGGTACGCGAATCGAGGATGAACGAGATCTCGCCGGAATCACTGTAGCTGGCCGGAGGAGATGGGGGTAGCCGGATCCGGCGACGCGGGGCTTGCCGATGGACGGACTTGGCAAGGATGGCGATGGCGGCGGTGGCGCCGGGCGTTGAGGTGCATGCGGTGGGGCGGAGCGGATCGGGGGCGCGAGCCGGGAGGGCCCGCGGCGGGCTTCGGCGGGCCGGCGCGGTTGCCGGCGAAGTGGGCACCGGCTCGGGGACACGTGGCACCCGCGGGTTGGCTGGCGTGGTGGCGAGGACGACGTGGCACGATGCAATTGGCAGGGGCGACGTGGCTGGAGGCGGTGGACACGTCCGGCGCGGCGTGGACCGTCCGACGGCGCGAGGGGAAGGATTTTAGGGTTTCGTCCGCGAATTTTTGGAGGGGATCACATATATATATGTAGAGGGAGCTTGGAGACTCCAAATTGAGCACAGTTTTCGGCCACGCGATCGTGATCGAACGACCGAGATGATGGAAGGGGTTTAGGTGGGTTTTGGGCCACTTTGGAGAGGTGTTGGGCTGCAACACACATGAGGCCTTTTCGGTTCCTCGGTTGACTGTTGGAGTATCAAACGAAAGTCCAAATGGCACAAAACTTGACAGGCGGTCTACCGGTAGTAAACCAAGGCCGCTTGGCAAGTCTCGGTCCAATCCGAGAACATTTAACACCTGCACACGAAAAAGAGGTAGAAAGGGACACTGGTGGACATAGGAGCGCCGGAATGCAAAACGGACAACGGGGAAAATGCTCGGATGCATGAGATGAACACGTATGCAAATGCGATGCCCATGATGACATGATATGAGATGCATGACAAAGACAAAAACAACACAAAGACAAAAACCCGACAATGAGGAAATAACATAACTTAGTGCCGGAAATGGCAAGAGTTGGAATACAAATATGGCAGGTTACATACGGGGTGTTACAAAACTCCACCACTATGAAAGGATCTCGTCCCGAGATCTAGGACTGGAAAAACTCCGGGTATTCGGAACGGAGGTGGTCCTCGCATTCCTAGGTGGCTTCACGGTCAGAATGATGTGACCACTTCACTTTCAGGAATTTGATAGACTTGTTGTGAGTCTTGCGCTCAGTTTCTTCAAGAATAGCAATGGGGTGCTCACGATAAGACAAGTCTTCTTGGAGATCAATCTCTTCAAAGTTGATTGTGCGGTCAGGAGTCTTGAAACACTTGCGGAGTTGAGACACGTGAAACACGTCATGCACGTTTGCAAAGTTGGATGGAAGCTCAAGTTGATTGGCGAGATCGCCTCTTTGCCAATGATCTTGAAAGGACCCACGTACCTAGGGGCAAGCTTCCCTTTGATACCGAAGCGGTGAGTTCCTTTCAATGGAGAGACGCGGAGGTAGACATGGTCTCCGATCTCGAAAGCCATGTAACGATGTTTGCTATCATAGTAACTCTTCTGGCGCGATTGCGCGGCTTTGAGATTTTCACGAATGACTTTGCACATTTCTTCACCCTCTATGATCAAGTCATTGCCAAGAAGTTGGCGTTCACCAGTCTCTGACCAGTTAAGAGGAGTACGACACTTTCTGCCATAGAGAATCTCGAATGGGGCCTTGCCCGAACTCGCTTGGAAGTTGTTGTTGTAGGAGAACTCGGCATGGAAGACAATCTTCCCACTTCATACCGAAAGAAATGACACATGCCCTGAGCATATATTCAAGAATTTGATTGACTCGCTCGACTTGGCCACTAGTTTGAGGATGAAAAGCTGTGTTGAAGCAAATGTTGGTGCCCATGGCCTTCTGAAAAGAATCCCAGAACTTAGAGGTGAAGATGCTTCCACGATCTGAAGATATCAACGGTGGAATGCCATGCAGAGAGACAATCCTGGAGGTATATAGCTCTGCCAACTGAGCTGCTATGATAGATTCTTTGATAGGAGGAAAATGAGCCACTTTGGTGAGCTTGTCAATGACAACGAAGATAGCATCATTGCCACGCTTGGACTTTGGAAATCCAGTCACGAAGTCCATCTCAATATGGTCAAACTTCCATTCTGGAATGGCAAGAGGTTGGAGGAGACCAGCTGGTCGTTGGTGTTCTGCTTTCACTCTTCTACAGACATCACATTCGTTCATGAACTGAGCAATCTTGCGCTTCATTCGAGTCCACGAATACGACTGCTTGAGGTCCTGGTACATCTTTGTACTTCCAGGGTGAATAGAGAGGAGTGAATTGTGAGATTCATTCATAATGACTTTACGAAGGTCACCCTTAGGAACAACAATGCGATCCTCGAAGAATAGAGTATCCTTGTCATCAAGACGATAGCATTTTTACTTGGGTTGGCTCTTGGCAATCCCAATCTTCACCTTCTTCAGCATAGCATCAAGAAGTTGAGCATCGTGAATCTGATCTTCCAAAGTAGAAGAGACTTGAAGGTTGGCAAGGAATCCTTGAGGAACAACTTGGAGATTAAGTTTGCGGAAAGCTTCACAAAGCTCTGGTTGGTAGGGCTTGAGAATCAAACTGTTGCAATAAGCCTTCCTGCTCAATGCGTCAGCAATGACATTGGCCTTGCCTGGATTGTATTTGATACTCGGATTATACTCTTGAATCATCTGGACCCAATGAGTCTGCTGAGGTTGAGGTTGGGCTGAGTGAAGATGTACTTGAGACTCTTATGGTCAGTGAAGATGTCCACTTTTATTCCCAATAAGAGATGTCTCCAAGTTAAAAAGAGCATGGACAACTGCCGCCAACTCGAGGTCATGAGTGGGGTAGTTCTTATCGTTGGGCTTCAACTGGCGAGAGGTATAGGCCACAACTTTCTTCTCTTGCATCAACACTGCATCGAGACCTTGAAGGGAAGCATCACAGAAGACATCGAACGGTTTGGATTCATCAGGAGGAGTCAGAACTGGAGCAGTGACTAACTTCTCATTGAGGCGGTTCCCAATTCACTATTGCAGACACCTTCTTAGGATTAACAGCTATGCCCTTGGCGGAGATGATATGTCCAAGGTAGAGAACCTCATAGAGCCAAAACTCGCACTTTGAAAACTTCACATAGAACTAATGTTCTCTGAGTTTATCCAGCACCAATCTCAAGTGTTTGGCATGATTCTCGTTATTCTTGGAAAAGACCAAAATGTCATCGAGGTAGACCAAGATGAAGTCATTTGTATAGGCATTGAAGATGAAGTTCATCATGCGAGAAAAAGTTGGAGGAGCATTGACGAGGCCGAAAGACATGACAGTGTATTCATATGAACCATAGTTCTGAATGTTGTCTTGGGGATATCCTCTTCACGAATGCGAATCTGATGATAGCCCATACGGAGGTCAAGCTTGGATAATACTTGAGCACCTTTGAGTTGTTCGAAAAGCTCATTGATGTTGGGAAGTGGGTACTTGTTCTTTATGGTCTTCTTGTTCAATGGACGGTAGTCGACACAAAGTCGGTCCGTTCCATCCTTCTTCTTGCCAAAAAGAACACCACAACCCCAAGGAGAAGAACTTGGTCAGATGAGACCCATACGCTCTTGAATATCGAGTTGTTTCTTCAGCTCCTTCAACTCTTTAGGTCCAAGCTTGTAAGGACGTTTGCAAACAGGTTCCGTGCCAGTCTCAAGATCGATGACGAATTCAACTAGCCGGTGCGGAGGCATCTCTGGAAGCTCTTCGGGAAAGACATCTTGATATTTGCAAACGACTGGAATCTGAGAGATGGCATCCAGCTTGCCCTTCTCGTTGAGAGAAAACAATCGAATGGTATCATCACAAGCGGCAAACGATGATTACATCCTCAGACGAATGTGTCAATTGAATCTGCCTGACATCACAATCAAGCTGAGCCTTGTGCTTAGAAAGCCAGTCCATCCCAAGAATAAGATCAATATCTAAGTCACCAAGGACCATTGGAGAAGATAGAAACTTATAGTCACCCATCGTGATGGTAACATCCGGGACCATCGTGGTAGCCCTCATAGACTTGGCCGGAGAAACCACTCCCATAGGTTTACCCAACATTTCTGAAACGAAGTCATGCTTTGAAACAAATGATCTTGACATGAAACAATGCGATGCACCAGTATCAAAAAGGACTTTTGCAGGAGTAGAGTTAACTGGAAAGTTACCCATGATCACATCTGACGAGTCCTCTGCCTAAGCTGCGTTCACCATGTTGACCTCTGCAAACTTGGGATTATGCTTGACCACTGCAATGCTAGCAGACCTCACAGGAGGAGGAGGAAGACGCCTCTGATTGAAGGATTTCTTGGCATAGTGACCCTTCTGCTGACACTTGTTGCACGTGACCTCTAAAAGTGGACGGTGATACGGAGCACTTCATCTTGGAGCATGAGATGAAGTCTTGTTCTGAAGGCCTGGGTTGGGTGGGTGGGAAGATCCATTGCCACCTTTGCTCTTCTGCTGATAAGGCTGACGAAACGGAGGAGGAGGAGGCAACCAATACTTTTGCTGCTTAGTTGCCACTTGAGTTGAGGAAGAAGGAGTTGCATCCCTGACTCGCTTCTTGGAAGCATCACACTTGAGTTGAGCTGCCTCTTGTTTTAGTGCCATATTGTAGAACTCATCGTACTTGTTCGGCTCGAAAAGCACAAGGGCTAGTTGGAGATCTTCTCTGAGGCCACCCCTGAACTGATAAATCATGCTCTTCTCGTCAGGGATGTCTTGCTTGGTGAAACGAGCGAGCTTCTGGAACATGATGTTATACTGGTAAACAGACAAGCTGCCTTCCTTCAGATTGCGGAACTCCTCATGCTTTCTCTCAACAACACTCTGAGGAGTGTGGTGAGCTTTGAAGTCTTGACGAAATTCATCCCAGGTAATCACACGACCTCCTCTAGAATCTTTGTACTGCTGATACCACTCTACAGCTTGGTCTTTGAGTTGGAACGAAGCAAACTTGACAAAGTCCTCATGCCTGACATTGCTGCACTCGAAATGCTTGCAGATATCCATGAGCCAATCATCAGCGTCTGTTGCCTCGACACAGTTAGTGAAGGTCTTTGGCTGGTTTGCGAGGAACTAGTTGAGTGTAGCAAACTGATTCTGATTGTTGCCATGGCCTTGATTTCCTTGGTTGCGCTCTTGCAAGAGTTGCATGAGCATCTGCGTGTTGGCATTGGTAGAGGCCATCACAGCTTGCCATGCCTCCGGAGGTGGAGGTGGTGGTGGCTGTTCAGGATTCTGACGCGTTTGAGGAGCCATCCTGAAGAGGGTGACATCCTTAGCATCATGACAGACATATATTCAAGCTGAATCAAATGGATCGAAATTGCAACATATAGTCTGAACATTTGAAAAATATGAACGAATGAAATCCAATTGAAATGGTCACACTTCCATAAATTGAGAAGCCACTTAGATAGAGGTAGAAGAATAAAACAACAAGGTACGGACATGAACAAATACTTGGTAAGGATTACCCAATCACAAACCAAATATCTACGGAAGAAATACTAGAGCTACGAGAATTCCCACCTATGAAACTCCCGAACCTCTCCCGGTTATGCAATCAGGTGTTGGGGATACAGGGGAAGCATAATATCTCACCCAAAACTAGCAAATCCTACATCCAGCTGTATCCATCCTTCAACACATAACCAATAAACCTTCGGAAATCATTTACCTCAACCTTCGAAAAGCATCCGTTATACGAGTTATGGCAATACTCCTGAACTACCACCCCAGTACTGGGTGGCATCGAGGTTATCTCACCAACAACTACATAAAAGAGATTTCGATGTCGGCGAAACTCAGGTATTCCAGAATTGCAACGATAAAATTGTGACGACAACACCTCGGAGCTCAACTCCCCAGGACACTGCCACAACCCCTAAATGTCAGGAGGCACCAAGAACAATGTTCTCGTCACAAAACCATCGGAACGATTCCAAGATACTCGCGTGATCCTAATTTTTTTTAGTGAAATTTGAGGAGAGAAGAGTCAAAACTCTATGTCAGGATGCCTCACCAGAGCGACGAAGGGACTGAGGAGTAAAAAGAATCCTACTCTCTGATATATATAATCCTAAATGACTCAAAACATTTTTCTAGACTAAACAACGCCAGCAATTCGATCAAGCAGGGGGCTCCTAAGTCGAGTAAGGCTCTGATACCAACTTGTAATGCCCACGATGCGGCTATTTCTCCCACGTGTCGAAGCACGACTTAGAGGCATAACCGCATTGTAAGCAATGTCGCAAGTGGGGTAATCTTCACACAACCCATGTATTGAATAAGGAAAGAGATACATAGTTGGCTTACAATCGCCACGTCACACAATAGCATAAATAACATTACATTCATCCAGATACAATCAAGGTTCGACTACGGAACCAAAATAAAGACAACCCCAAATGCATAATGTCCCCGATTGCCCCAACTGGGCTCCACTACTGATCGTCTAGAAAGGAAACGTAGTATCGTCCTGAGTCCTAAAAGGTATGAGGTGGAGCTGCAGCAAGCACTAGCATATATGGTGGCTAACATACAAAAATGAGAGCGAGAAGAGAAAGGCAAGGCACGGTCGAGAAACTATGATCAAGAAGTGATCCTAGAACAACCTACGTTCAAGCATAACACGAGACCGTGTTCTCTTCCCGGACTCCGCCGAAAAGAGACCATCACGGCCACACACTCTATTGATTCATTTTAATTAAGTTAAATTTCAGGTTTTCTACAACTGGACATTAACAAATTCCCATCTGCCCATAACCGCGGGCACGGCTTTCAAAAGTTCAAATCCCTGCAGGGGTGTCCCAACTTAGCCCATAACAAGCTCTCATGGTCAATGAAGGATATTCCTTCTCCCAAGACAACCCGATCAGACTCGGAATCCCGGTTACAAGACATTTCGACAATGGTAAAACAAGTCCAGCAAGACCACCCGATGTGCTGACAAATCCCGATAGGAGCTGCACATATCTCGTTCTCAGGGCACACCAGATAAGCTTAGTGTACAGGAGCCAACGTAACCCAAGTTGCCAAGGGACGGCCCCGCACGGTGCTCTAGGTTGGACCAACACTCAGAGGAGCACTGGCCCGGGGGTTTAAAATAGAGATGACCATTGAGTCCGCGAAACCCAAGGGAAAAAGTTTAGGTGCCAAATGGTAAAACCAAGGTTGGGCCATGCTGGAGGAGTTTTATTCAAGGTGAACTGTCAAGGGGTTCCCATTATAACCCAACTGTGTAAGGAACGCAAAATCAAGGAACATAACACCGGTATAACGGAAACTAGGGCAGCAAGAGTGGAACAAAACACCAGGCATAAGGCCGAGCCTTCCACCCTTTACCAAGTGTATAGATGCATTAAAGTAGACAAGATATAGTAGTGATATCCCAACAATAAACATGTTCCAACAAGGAACAAACTCCAATCTTCACCTGCAACTAGCAACGCTATAAGAGGGGCTGAGCAAAGCGGTAACATAGCCAAACAACGGTTTGCTAGGACAAGGTGGATTAGAGGTTGACATGGCAATATGAGAGGCATGATAAGAAAGTGGTAGGTATCGAAGCATAGGCATAGCAATAGAGCGAGCATCTAGCAAGCAAAGATAGAAGTGATTTCAAGGGTATGGTCATTTTGCTTTCAAGGTTCTCCGAGTTTATGTTAGCTTGATCCTTGTAAGCGTACTCAACGGGTTCCTCGATCACGTACTCGTATCCCGGATCTACCCAAACCAAGAACACAAACAAAGGGAACCACAATCAACCACGCCTAGTGCACAAACAACAGGATGCAAAACATGTCATGACATGCGGGATGTGATATGCAATGCATATGCATGTTTCGGAAAGGAAATATTGAACCTGGACTCAACTTGTAAAACCAAGAGTGCTGCTGGAAAGATGAGTTGATTTCGGTCGAAATCGATATAAAGATCACCGGAATCGGATGCACGGTTTGCAAATGGCACGCAAAACAATAATGGCACAAACCTGCGAATAACAACACAAGGCCGTCTAAATGCATCAAGAACAACAAGCTACTGCACTCTAACATATCAACAAAACACATGGCAGGGATCCACTCAAGATGCTTGACAAAAGATGAACACTGAGCTACGCTAATTCATAGAATAGCAGGTTCAAACAAGCATGGCAAAAGTGCAAAAGATATCAGGTTACAGACTTTGTGAAAATAACATGTCAGGAATATAACATCAGGAAGCAATGTTTAGAGCACGATATCAACATGCTATAGGAACATATCGTGGCAAAGCAAGGCATGGCATGAAGCTACTCAAAGCATACAACAAAAGTCCCTTACTGACCATAAGTCAAAAGGGATCAGAAAATACAATGGCAACCATGTGAACATAGCAACTTTCGTTAACAGATTCAGACTTAGCAGAAAACTAGAACATGGCAAAACAGATGACAAGTAGGCATGTTTACGAGCTCAATGCACTCACCACAAGGCATTGCATGACCAACTAAGCATACACCCAGCAAGTAGACATGGCATAGAAGCTAAACATGGCAAGAACAACCTCATAGCATGCACGGATCAACTATAACGACCTCGGCAAAATTTCTTAACATGTAAACAATATGCCAGCAACATTTTATAGCAAAAGTAGAGCTCGATTGAGTCAAGCTAGGGTGCTTCATAATTTCAAACAAAGGAATGGATGGATAGAGCACAGCAATATCTACAAAACATCCTTACTGATCATGCTCAAAAGAGGCATGGATCACTCTGTAGCAACAAGAATACATGGCATAAAAATATAATCAGGAAAATGACTTAGAAGATTTCTAAGTCCCTGAAATCAGCAACATTACGAGAGCTACTCTGCATGCTTGTGCTAGTCACCACAAAGATCACAAAAATACATGGCATACGCCCCTGTAAAGATGGCATGGCATACTACAAAACACATGTAGGGCTCAAGTTCATTGGAGGCACACAATAATCATGGCAAAAATGACAAATGTCCAATTACTGATAAGAATCTGAAACCAACATTGCAATGCACTGTTGCCACAACATTTAGGGCATCAAGATAATCTCAAATGAACATGGTGCAATGGAATGAAATGAAGTACTCGTCGATACGAACAATTTGATATGCTACACGTCCAAACCGGAGCCACGAATGCAGAGATATGGCATGATGAAATATGCTAAAAATTACTGAAACGGGGCAAAAGTCAACCATCTCAGATCTAGGGTTCGTCCGGGCACGGGAACCGAGGACGACCGAGATCTCGCCGGAACCACTGTAGCTGGCTGGAGGAGACGGGGGTAGCCGGATCCGGCGATGCGGGGCTTGCCGGTGGCTAGACTTGGCGAGGACGGCGATGGCGGCGGCGGCACCGGGCGGTGAGGTGCGTGCGGCGGGGCAGAGCGGATCGGGGGTGCGGGCCGAGAGGGCCTGCGGCGGGCTTCGGCGGGCCAGCGCAGTTGGCGGCAAAGTGGGCGCCGGCTCGGGGACACGTGGCGCCCGCGGGTTGGCTGGCGCGGCGGCGGGGACGACGTGGCGCGATGCGATTGTCCGGGGCGACGTGGCTGGAGGCGGTGGACACGTCCGGCGCGGTGTGGACGTGTCCGGCGGCGCGAGGGGAAGGATTTTAGGGTTTCGTCCGCGAATTTTTGAAGGGGATCACATATATATAGGTAGAGGGAGCTAGGAGACTCCAAATTGAGCACGGTTTTGGCCACGCGATCGTGATCGAACGACCGAGATGATGGAAGGGGTTTAGGTGGGTTTTGGGCCACTTTGGGGAGGTGTTGGGCTGCAACACACACGAGGCCTTTTCGGTTCCTCAGTTGACCGTTGGAGTATCAAACGAAGTCCAAATGACACGGAACTTGACAGGCGGTCTACCGGTAGTAAACCAAGTCCGCTTGGCAAGTCTCGGTCCAATCCGAGAACGTTTAACACCCACACACGAAAAGATGTAGAAAGGGACACCGGAGGACATAGGAGCGCCGAAATGCAAAACGGACAACGGGGAAAATGCTCGGATGCATGAGACGAAATACGTATGCAAATGCGATGCACATGATAACATGATATGAGATGCATGACAAAGACAAAAACAACACGAAGACAAAAACCCGACAACGAGGAAATAACATAACTTAGTGCCGAAAATGCAAAGAGTTGGAATACAAATATGGCAGGTTACATACGGGGTGTTACAAAACCAAACTAATAATTCGAAAAGACTTGCAAAGATATCAAATCATGCATATAAGAATTCAGAGTGGAATCAAATATTGTTCATAGATAATCTTAATCATAAACCCACAATTCATCGGATCTCGGAAAACACACCGCAAAAAGAATTACATCAAATAGATGTCCAAGAACATCGAGGAGAACTTTGCATTGAGATCCAAAGAGAGAGAAGAAGCCATCTAGCTAATAACTATGGACCCGAAGGTCTGTGGTAAACTACTCACACATCATCGGATAGGCTATGGTGTTGATGTAGAAGCCCTCCGTGATCGAATCCCCCTCCGGCAGATCGCCAGAAAAGGTCCCCAAATGGGATCTCATGGGTACATAAGGTCGCGGTGGTGGAGAAGCGGTTTCGTGGCTCTCCTTGATGTTTTCAGGGTATAAGAGTATATATAGGCGAAGGAAGTAGGTCGATGGAACTATGAGGCCCCCACGAGAGTGGGGGCATGCTTGCCCCCCTGGGCGCGCCGCCCTACCTCGTGGCCACCTCCTTGCTTCCTTGACCTCCACTCCAAGTCTCGTGGATTGCGTTTGTTCCAAGAAAGATCCTCGCGAAGGTTTCATTCCGTTTGGATTCCGTTTGATATCCCTCTTCTGCGAAACACTGAAATAGGCAAAAAAAAGCAACTGGCACTGGGCCTCCAGTTAATAGGTTAGTCCCAAAAATAATATAAAAGTGCATATTAAAGCCCACTAAACATCCAAAACAGATAATATAATAGCATGGAACAATCAAAAATTATAGATACGTTGGAGACGTATCGCCTGCGGGTGGCTTGGACCTTCCCGGAGATCGTGACTGCCGCTAAAGCTCGTCTGCAAGTCTTGGGCGAGCAGATGTGGCGCCTCTCTGAGGCCGGCATGGCTATGATAGCGGCCCTCTGGCCGGGCTCTGCTGCGCCGAACAGCTTCACGTGGTTGGTGCGGTGGTTGGAGTCGGGTCCGGACTAGCTCCACGAGTGGCGTGTTTCTGTCGCCCATGCCGGCACTGAGATGGCGCTCAGGTTTGTGATTTCTTGGCATCCGGATCTGTCGCTAGATGCGCTGATGGGCCAGCGAGCCGGCGTGGAGAACTAGCTGCGGGCAGAGGCCGGACGGATCACAAACCGGGCCAGCTACATTGCCGGGTTCGCCATTCATGACGAGTTCCAGCCGGAGCGAACGGAAGATGGCAGAGTCGTGCCTGCTAACGACTACGGCCTGCTTCCGAACGACCCAGAGGGCAGCTCCGAGGAGACGGGCGTCTACGGAAATGACGATGCCGGAGAGGAAGATGCTAGCACCTCGGCGAACCCGGAGGCCACCGAGGAGGAGCCGGCAGCTGCGCGACCCGGCGTTGGGGATGCCTGAGGCTGCCCTAACTATCTTAGTAGAAATTTCTGTTAGGTAGCAGGTCCACCCACCCACTAGGGGCGTTCGGTTGTAATGAACTCTGGCCTTGGGCCTATTTAAAATTGTGATGTATATATTTTGTGGATGTTTACGCCTTTGCTTTTCGTCTTTTGAGCCATTTTCTTGCGATCTTCCCCTCTTGGGCCTCCCCCCCCCCCCCCCCCCGCGAGTCTGATGGCCGAGGATCCGGTTCGTGACAAGGTGTTCGGCCTTTGAGAGGAGTGTGCGGTACTTAGGCTTTTTGAAACATTGAGCGCGAGCGAAACACCCACTGGGACGGCTGGCGGCAATCCGGCAAAGCCGGTTGGCGAGTAGCCGGTCGTGCATCAACTTGAAGTGTCGGGGCCGGATTAGGAAATCCGGCGGCCCTTGAATTAGTATTCATAACACACTGGTGCTTTGGCCCATTTTGCTTGCCAGCCGACAGCCGAAGCCGGTTATGTGGCCTAGGGCGAAGTGAAGGACTGCAGCGACCCGAACGCGTCAGGAATCACTGAGGAAGGCGGCGGGTGGTGTCCAAGACGGCCAGCCCCCGAGCCCCGGGGTCGAGCAAGTCGAACCAGTGGTGGGGTTGGCTTAAGAGAAAAATGCATGAATGCGGGAGACACAATAGCTTGGTCGGGAAGGGCCCCAGAGCATCGTTCAGGGACTCCATAGTTTTCATATGATTACAGTAAGCAGTGATACATACGTGCACACGGCTAACTTTAAAACGGGCGAAGGAGTTCTGCGTTCCACGGCTGGGTTGTTTCTTCGCCGGCGGTGTCTCTCTTGCGCTTGTTTGACTTGCGGGCATCGATGAGGTAGTAAGCGTTGCGGTCGCACAAGGCTTTGTTGATGATGAAGGGGCCTTCCCACAGGGAGGATAGCTTGTGCTGGCCGTCTTGTTGCTGGACGAGTTGGATGACGAGGTCTCCCTCGCGGAACGCTAGGGGCTTGATCTTCTTGTTGTGGTAGTGCCTCAGGCCTTCCTGGTAGATTGCTGACCGGCTGAGTGCTAAGAGGCATGATTCTTCAAGCAGGTTGATGTCGTCCTCGCGGGCTTCTTTGCCTTCAGCTTCAGTGTACATCATGAGGCGCGGCGAGTCGAACTCGACGTCGGTCGGGATGATGGCTTTGGCTCCATAGACGAGGAAGAACGGGGTGAACCCGGTCGACCGGTTTGGCATGGTGCGGAGGCTCCAGAGGACGGACGACAACTCGTCGAGCCAGCTGTCGGGCGAGCGAACGAGCGGCTTGACGAGTCGTGGCTTGATGCCGGATAGGATGAGACCATTGGCCCGCTCGACCTGGCCGTTGGATTGCGGGTGTGCCACGGAAGCCGGGTCGAGGCAGATGCCGGAGACGGAGCAGTATTGCGCGAGCGCGCCCTTGGCAAAGTTGGTGTCGTTGTCCGTGATTATGATGTTTGGCAAGCCGTAGCGTACCACGATGTCTTTGACGAAGCAGATGACTGTTGGCCCGTCCAGCTTCTTGATCGGCCTTGCTTCGATCCATTTGGTGAATGATACGTCTCCAACGTATCTATAATTTTTGATTGCTCCATGCTATATTATCTACTGTTTTGGGCAATATTGGGCTTTATTATCCACTTTTATATCATTTTTGGGACTAACCTATTAACCCAGAGCCCGGTGCCAGTTTCTGTTTTTATGCCTATTTCAGTGTTTCGAAGAAAAGGAATATCAAACGGAGTCAAAACGGAACGAAATCAACTGGAGAAGTTATTTTTGGAAGGAAACCTACCGGATAGACTTGGACCCTACATCAGAAGATGAAGCAGGAGCTCACGAGGGTAGGGGGCGCGCCCACCCCCCTGGGGCGCGCCCCCCTGCCTCGTGGCCCCCCCCTTCGGTCCACCGACGTACCCCTTTCACCCATATACACCTACGTATCGTAAAACTTCCAGAGAGCACAATAGATCGGGAGTTCCGCCGCCAGAAGCCTCCGTAGCCACCGAAAACCAATCTAGACCCATTCCGGCACCCTGCCGGAGGGGGCAATCCCTCTCCGGTGGCCATCTTCATTATCCCGGTGCTCTCCATGACAAGGAGGGAGTAGTTCTCCCTCGGGGCTGACGGTATGTACCAGTAGCTATGTGTTTGATCTCTCTCTCTCTCTCTCGTGTTCTTGAGGTGATACGATCTTGATGTATCGCGAGCTTTGCTATTATAGTGGGATCCTATGATGTTTCTTCCCCCCTCTACTCTCTTGTAATGAATTGAGTTTCCCCTTTGAAATAATCTTATCGGATTGAGTCTTTAAAGATTTGAGAACACTTGATGTATGTCTTGCCGTGCGTATCTGTGGTGACAATGGGATATCACGTGATTCACTTGATGTATGTTTTGGTGATCAACTTGCGGGTTCCGCCCATGAACCTATGCATAGGGGTTCGCACACGTTTTCATCGTGATTCTCCGATAGAAACTTTGGGGCACTCTTTGAGGTCCTTTGTGTTGGTTGAATAGATGAATCTGAGATTGTGTGACGCATATCGTATAATCATACCCACGGATACTTGAGGTGACATTGGAGTATCTAGGTGACATTAGGGTTTCGGTTGATTTGTGTCTTAAGGTGTTATTCTAGTACGAACTCTAGGGCTGTTTGTGACACTTATAGGAATATCCCAACGGATTGATTGGAAAGAATAACTTTGAGGTGGTTTCGTACCCTACCATAATCACTTCGTTCGTTCTCCGCTATTAGTGACTTTGGAGTGACTCTTTGTTGCATGTTGAGGGATAATGATGTGCTCCAATTATGATATTATTGTTGACGGAACTTACACTAGTGAAAGTATGAACCCTATGCCTTGTTTCAACGCATTGCAATACCGTTTACGCTCACTTTTATCACTTGCTACCTTGCTGTTTTTATAATTTCAGATTACAAATACCTTTATCTACTATCCATATACCACTTGTATCACCATCTCTTCGCTGAACTAGTGCACCTATACAATTTACCATTGTAGGTGTGTTGGGGACACAAGAGACTCTTTGTTATTTGGTTGCAGGGTTGCTTGAGAGAGACCATCTTCATCCTATGCCTCCTACGGATTGATAAACCTTAGCTCATCCACTTGAGGAAAATTTTCTACTATCCTACAAACCTCTGCACTTGGAGGCCCAACAACGTCTACAAGAAGAAGGTTGTGTAGTAGACATCAAGCTTTTTTCTGGCGCCGTTGCCGGGCAGGTGATTGCTTGAAGGTATACTTTAGATCTTGTAATCAAGTCTTTTAGTTTCTTGTTTTATCACTAGTTTAGTCTATAAAAGAAAATTACAAAAAAATGGAATTAGGTTCTGGTTATATCGTTTAATTCATTCATGATGCTACTGAAAATTATTATGAGGGAGGAATATATGCTTGTAGGAGTTGCAACAATATCAAGTTTCCTCTCTATGTGCTTAATGTTTTGAAGTTATGCTTGTTTTACCTTCCTATGCAAGTTGATTCTTGCTCCCATAAGTTGTTTGCTCACAAAATCCCTATGCATAGGAATCATGTTAGACTTAAATGTGCTAGTTATATTCTTCATGATGCTTTCTTTATGTTTCAATTCTTATCCTTTATGTGAGCATCATTGTCATTATCATGCCTAGCTAGAGGCGTTAAACGATAGCGCTTGTTGGGAGGCAACCCAACTTTATTTTTGTTCCTTGATTTTTGTTCCTGTTTAGTAATAAATAATTCATCTAGCCTCTTTTTATATGTGGTTTTATGCTTTTAGTTAGTGTTTGTGCCAAGTAGAACCTTTGGGAAGACTTGGGGAAAGTCTTGTTGATCATGCTGTCAAAAACAGAAACTTTAGCGCTCCCGAGGATTGCTGCCATTTTTATTTGAAGAGTGCTATTTAGTTAATTATTTTTTAAACTGATTAATAGATAAATTACTCAGGTCCAGCAATTTATTTGAGAATTTATGAGTTCCAGAAGTATACGTTTGATTCAGATTACTACAGACTGTTCTGTTTTTGACAGATTCTGTTGTTCATGTGTTGTTTACTTATTTTGATGAATCTATGGCTAGTAAAATAGTTTATAAACCATAGATAAGTTGGAATACAGTAGGTTTAACACCAATATAAATAAATAATGATTTCATTACAGTACCTTGAAGTGGTGATTTATTTTCTTATACTAACGGAGCTTATGAGTTTTTTGTTAAATTTTATGTTGTGAAGTTTTCAAGTTTTGGGTAAGGATTCGATGGACTATGGAATAATGAGTGGAAAGAACCTAAGCTTGGGGATTCCCAAGGCACCCCAAGGTAATATTCAAGGAAAACCAAGAGCCTAAGCTTGGGGATGCCCCGGAAGGCATCCCCTCTTTCGTCTTCGTTCATCGGTAACTTTACTTGGAGCTATATTTTTATTCGCCACATGATATGTGTTTTGCTTGGAGCGTCAATTTATTTTGTTAGGATTTGCTTTCTGTTATTTGGAACAATGTTTTTCATCTTTTATTTCAATAAAAGTGGCATTAATAGTCTTTACTATGCCTATGTTACAAGTATACATGTTTCTGTTTGAAAACAGAAAGTTTACCGTTGTTGCAATAATTCCCTAGAAAAGTCAGAATGTGATAAAATGTTGAAACCTTCTGAATATTAAGCTCTGATAAATTTACTACAGTGGGAATTTTATTTCATAATTTTTGGAGTTAGGGAAGTATGGATGTTGCAGCATTCTTTACAGACTATCCTGTTTAGGCAGATTGCTGTTATGTTTGCATTGTTTGCATATGTTTGCTTCTTTAATGATTCTATTTGAGGATAGGACTATTAAATATGCAGAGGCATTTAGTATGCAATGTTGAATAATAATTTTAGTGATTTGCTACAGTAGAGTATGATAAGGTTTTGGCAATGGTTTATACTAACTTATCTCACGAGTCCTTGGTGAGTTTTGTGTGGATGAAGCTTTTGAGGTTTAGGGAGACCGTGATATGAGAGGAATTAAGGAGACACAAAAGATCAAGCTTGGGGATGCCCAAGGCACCCCAAGATAATATTTCAAGAAGTCTCAAGTGTCTAAGCTTGGGGATGCCCCGGTTGGCATCCCACCTTTCTTCTTCAAGAACTATTAGTTAGTATCGGTTGATCCTAAGTTTTTGCTTCTTCACATGATGTTTGATATTCTTAGAATGTCATTTTATTTTTCTTTGCTTGCTGTTTGAATAAAATACCAAGATCTGAAATTATTAAATGTTAGAGAGTCTTCACATAGTTGCATAATTATTCGACTACTCATTGATCTTCACTCGTATCTTTCGGAGTAGTTTGTCATTTGCTCTAGTGCTTCACTTATATCTTTTAGAGCACGGTGGTAGATTTGTTTTATAGAAACTATTGATCTCTCATGCTTCACTTAGATTATTTTGAGAGTATTAAATAGCATGGTAATTTGCTTAAAATCCTAATATGCTAGGTATTCAAGAATAGTAAAATTCTCTTATGAGTGTGTTGAATACTAAGAGAAGTTTGATACTTGATGATTGTTTTGAGATATGGGGATGGTAATATTAGAGTCATGCTAGTTGAGTAGTTGTGAATTTGAGAAATACTTGTGTTTAAGTTTGTGATTCCCGTAGCATGCACGTATGGTGAACCGTTATGTGATGAAGTCGGAGCATGATTTATTTATTGATTGCCTTCCTTATGAGTGGCGGTCGGGGACGAGCGATGGTCTTTTCCTACCAATCTATCCCCTTAGGAGCATGCGCGTAATACTTTGCTTTGATAACTTGTAGATTTTTGCAATAAGTATATGAGTTCTTTATGACTGATGTTGAGTCCATGGATTATACGCACTCTCCCCCTTCCACCATTGCTAGCCTCTCTAGTACCACACAACTTTCGCCGGTACCATAAACCCACCATATACCTTCCTCAAAACAGCCACCATACCTACATATTATGGCATTTCTATAGCCATTCCAAGATATATTGCCAGGCAACTTTTCAACCGTTCTGTTTATTATGACACGGTCCATCATTGTCATATTGCTTAGCATGATCATGTAGTTGACATCGTATTTGTGGCAAAGCCACCATTCATAATTCTTTCATACATGTCACTCATGAGTCATTGCACATCCCGGTACACCGCCGGAGGAATTCATATAGAGTCATATTTTGTTCTAAGTATCAAGCTGTAATTCTTGAGTTGTAAGTAAATAAAATTGTGATGATCATCATTATTAGAGAATTGTCCCAGTGAGGAAAGGATAATGGAGACTATGATTCCCCCACAAGTTGGGATGAGACTCCGTACGAAAAAAAGAGAGGCCAAAGAAGCCCAAATAAAAAAAGAGGCCACAAAAAAAGAGAAGGCCCAAATAAAAAAAATAAAAAAATAAAAAAATGAGAGAAAAAGAGAGAAAGGGCAATGCTACTATCCTTTTACCACACTTGTGCTTCAAAGTAGCACCATGATCTTCATGATAGAGAGTCTCCTATGTTGTCACTTTCATATACTAGTGGGAATCTTTCATTATAGAACTTGGCTTGTATATTCCAATGATGGGCTTGCTCAAAATGCCTTAGGTCTTCGTGAGCAAGCGAGTTGGATGCACACCCACTAGTTTCTTTTGTTGAGCTTTCATACATTTATAGCTCTAGTGCATTCGTTGCATGGCAATCCCTACTCACTCACATTAATATCTATTGATGTGCATCTCCATAGCCCGTTGATACGCCTAGTTGATGTGAGACTATCTTCTCCCTCTTTGTCTTCTCCACAACCACCATTCTATTCCACCTATAGTGCTATATCCATGGCTCACGCTCATGTATTGCGTGAAGATTGAAAAAGTTTGAGAACATCAAAAGTATGAAACAATTGCTTGGCTTGTCATCGGGGTTGTGCATGATTTAAATATTTTGTGTGGTGAAGATATAGCATAGCCAGACTATATGATTTTGTAGGGATAGCTTTCTTTGGCCATGTTATTTTGAGAAAACATAATTACTTAGTTAGTATGCTTGAAGTATTATTGTTTTTATGTCAATATTAAACTTTTGTCTTGAATCTTATGGATCTGAATATTCATGCCACAATTAAGAAGAATTACATTGAGATTATGCCAAGTAGCACTCCGGATCAAAAATTCTTTCTTTTATCATTTACCTACTCGAGGACTAGCAGGAATTAAGCTTGGGGATGCTGATACGTCTCCAGCGTATCTATAATTTTTGATTGCTCCATGCTATAGTAACTACTGTTTTGGGCAATATTGGGCTTTATTATCCACTTTTATATCATTTCTGGGACTAACCTATTAACCCAGAGCCTAGTGCCAGTTTCTGTTTTTATGCCTATTTCAGTGTTTCAAAGAAAAGGAATATCAAACGGAGTCGAAACGGAACGAAATCAACTAGAGAATTTATTTTTGGAAGGAAACCTACCGGATAGACTTGGACCCTACGTCAGAAGATGAAGGAGGAGCTCACGAGGGTAGGGGGCGCGCCCACCCCCCTGGGGGGCACTCCCCTGCCTCGTGGCCCCCCCTTCGGTCCACCGACGTACCCCTTTCACCCATATATACCTACGTATCGTAAAACTTCCAAAGAGCACAATAGATCGGGAGTCCCGCCGCCAGAAGCCTCCATAGCCACCGAAAACCAATCTAGACCCGTTCCGGCACCCTGCCGGAGGGGGCAATCCCTCTCCGGTGGCCATCTTCATCATCCCGGTGCTCTCCATGACAAGGAGGGAGTAGTTCTCCCTCGGGGCTGAGGGTATGTACCAGTAGCTATGTGTTTGATCTCTCTCTCTCTCTCGTGTTCTTGAGGTGATACGATCTTGATGTATCGCGAGCTTTGCTATTATAGTGGGATCCTATGATGTTTCTTCCCCCCTCTACTCTCTTGTAATGAATTGAGTTTCCCCTTTGAAATAATCTTATCGGATTGAGTCTTTAAAGATTTGAGAACACTTGATGTATGTCTTGCCGTGCGTATCTGTGGTGACAATGGGATATCACGTGATTCACTTGATGTATGTTTTGGTGATCAACTTGCGGGTTCCGCCCATGAACCTATGCATAGGGGTTCGCACACGTTTTCATCGTGATTCTCCGATAGAAACTTTGGGGCACTCTTTGAGGTCCTTTGTGTTGGTTGAATAGATGAATCTGAGATTGTGTGACGCATATCCTATAATCATACCCACGGATACTTGAGGTGACATTGGAGTATCTAGGTGACATTAGGGTTTTGGTTGATTTGTGTCCTAAGGTGTTATTCTAGTACGAACTCTAGGGTTGTTTGTGACACTTATAGGAATAGCCCAACGGATTGATTGGAAAGAATAACTTTGAGTTGGTTTCGTACCCTAGCATAATCTCTTCGTTCGTTCTTCACTATTAGTGACTTTGGAGTGACTCTTTGTTGCATGTTGAGGGATAGTGATGTGATCCAATTATGATATTATTGTTGAGGGCACTTACACTAGCGAAAGTATGAACCCCAGGTCTTGTTTCAACACATTGCAATACCGTTTACGCTCACTTTTATCACTTGCTACCTTGCTGTTTTTATAATTTGAGATTACAAATACCTTTATCTACTATCCATATACCACTTGTATCACCATCTCTTCGCCGAACTAGTGCACCTATACAATTTACCATTGTATTGGGTGTGTTGGGGACACAAGAGACTCTTTGTTATTTGGTTGCAGGGTTGCTTGAGAGAGACCATCTTCATCCTACGCCTCCTACGGATTGATAAACCATAGGTCATCCACTTGAGGAAAATTTGCTACTGTCCTACAAACCTATGCACTTGGAGGCCCAACAACGTCTACAAGAAGAAGGTTGTGTAGTAGACATCAGTGAACTTGTCCACCGCCACCAGCAAATGCTTCATGCCGCCTCGAGCGGTCTTGAAGGGCCCTACCATGTCGAGTCCCCAGACCGCGAAAGGCCAAGTGATCGGAATGGTCTAGAGTGCTGAAGCCGGCTGGTAGCTGCGCTTGCTGAAGCGCTGGCATCCCTCGCACTTGAAGACAAGCAACTCGGAGTCTTGGAGGGCTGTGGGCCAGTAGAAACCATGGCGAAAGGCCTTGGCCACAAAGGACCTTGAGGCGGCATGGTGCCCGCACTCGCCCTGGTGTATGTCGAGGAGGATCTCAGTGCCCTTGTCCTACTCGACGCAGCGCTAAAACACGCCGGTGGAGCTATGCTCAACGAGCTCGTTGTTGTTGATGCTATAGGAGGACACCTGGCGCTGCACTTGCCGGGCCTCGGTCTCGTCCATTGGGAGAACACCATTCTCCAGAAACTCTGAGATGGGCAGGGCCCATGATGGAGCGGTTACTACAGCGAAGACGGCCACCATGGATGGTTCTGTGACGGCAGTCCCCGGGGCGGGGACAACAGCGGCCGGGTTGGGGACGGAGGCGGCCGGGTCAACGTCTGGAGCTCCCGGACTTGGTTTGTCATTCCCCAGGCCGGGTTCGTTAGCGTCCGGGCCGGGTTGAGGCGCGGCCGGGTTGTCCAGGACGAAGATGGACTCGGAGTCCGGGGACGGCTTGACGAACGGCTTGTTGTCACGCCCAATATGCGACTCTATCCTAAACTCGAAGGTGCCACCAAGGATAGAAGCGCATATTGACACGCTTTTGCAAGGTGGATATCATTACATCGTACAATTACATAATAGTTGGGAATATTACAAGGCATACAAATGCCGCAATAATACATCAAACATCATACATGGGAACAACATCCGAGTATGAATGAACCACAAACAAAAGCTCAAATGACATCCACCCTGCTAGCCCAGGCTGCCGACCAGGAATCTAACCCAAGATCGAAGAAGAAGAAGAACTCCAAACAAGCAAACATTGCTCTCGCGTCATGATCATCGCATTACCTGCACCTACAACCATCGTTGTAGTAATCTATGAGCCACGAGGACCCAGCAATCCCATTACCATGGGTCTCAAGACTAGCAAAGCTTAATGGGTAGGAGAGGGATAAAGTGGTGAGGTTGCAGCAAGCAACTAAACAATGTATGGTGGATAAAATACGAGTACAAGAGTAAGATGAGAATCTACACAAACAGTCGCAAACTAATAACGATCAATAAGTGATCCTGAACTACTTACATTCAAACATAACCCAACCGTGTTCTCCTCTCGAACTTCCCCCCAAAAAAACAGACACGGTTACGCATGCGGTTGGTGTGTTTTAATTGAGTTTACTTCAAGTCCTCTACAACCGGATATCAACAAATTCCCATCTACCACATAACTGCGGGAACGGCTCCCGAAAGTTTAAACCCTGCAGGGGTGTCCCAACTTAGCCCATGACAAGCTCACGATCTGCATAGACAATCCTCCATCGCAGGACCCTCCGATCAGACTCGGAATCCCAGTGCACATGACATTTCAACAATGGTAAAACAAGTCCAGCAAGACCTCCCGGCATGCCGACACCCTGATAGTAGCCGCGCGTATCTCGTCTCAAGCCATGTTCAGACGGGACAAGCTACGAGTAAAACCAGCCCTCGAGTTTCCCCGTGGTGGCCCCGCAGGCTACCCGTTTGGGACCAACACCATCAGCACTGGCCCCCTGTATGTAGAAAGAATCCTCGGGTTCATGACACCCTATGCCAATTAATTATTTAGTTCAAGTATTATTATGGCAAATGTTAAAACCAATGTTGGGCCTTGCTGGAAGAGTTTTATTCAAAGTGAACTATCAAAAGGGGCCCATAAACCCTCACCGTGTTAGGGACGCAAAATCAAGGAACATAACACCGGTATGACAGAAACTCGGGCGGCAAGAGTGGGACAAAACACCAAGCAAAAGGCCAAGCCTTCCACAATTTACCAAGTATATATGTGCATTAATTAAATAAGAGATATTGTGATATCCCATGATATCCATGTCCCAACATGGAACAACCTGCAACTGTAGCTGCAACTAGCAACGCTATAAGAGGGGCTGAGCAAAGCAGTAACATAGCCAAACAATGGTTTGCTAGGATGGTGGAAAAGGTTAGAGGCTATCATGGCAATTTGGGAGGCTTGATAAACAAGTGGTAGGTAGCGCCATAGCGATAGCATCGAGACAACTAGCATAGCAAAGATAGTAATGAGATCCAAGGTAACGGTCATCTTGCCAGAAATCCCGCTACGAAGAAGAATGAGTCCATGACAAAGACGAAACCACGTAGACGAACCAAGCGTAGTCGAACGAATCCCCACGATCACAATGAAACAGGA